>NW_008602289.1:37805-43582 GCF_000691845.1 Merops nubicus | reverse complement strand
GGTGAGACCTCACCTGGAGTCCTGTGAGGACGTGGACCTCTTGGAATGTGTTCAGCAGAGAGCCAAAAAAATGCTCTGAGGGCTGGAGCAGCTCTGCTGTGAGGACAGGCTGAGGGAGTTGGGGTTGTTCAGTCTGGAGAAGAGGAGGCTCCCAGGGGACCTTATAGCAACCTTCCAGTACCTGAAAGGGGCCTACAAGAAAGCAGGGGAGGGACTCTTCACAAGGGTTTGTAGTGACAGGACGAGGGGTAATGGCTTTAAGCTAGAAAAGGGTAGATTTAGGTTAGACATTAGGAAAAAGTTCTTTAATATGAGGGTGACAGACCACTGGAATAGGTTACCCAGACAGGTGGTGGAGGCCCCATCTCTGGAGACCTTCAAGATCAGGCTGGATGAATCTCTGAGTAGCTTGACCTAGTTGGAGATGTCCCTGCTTGTGGCAGGGGGATTGGACTAGATGACCTTTGGAGGTCCCTTCCAGCCCAGACATTCTATGATTCTAAGATAATGGTGTCTCTATAACAAGCTACTTTAACCTTGTCACTTCAGGGTTGTTTTATACCTACTGTACATATTTAGACCTAAATTAACTTATTTTCTATGCTTGCTGCAAGAGTTAGTTTCAAATCTGTTACAAATGCCAACCATGCAGTGATGTACCTTTCTCTTAAGGGGCACAATGTTGGTCTCCATCCATTACAAGCCTTGCAACATGAAGCATAGGCTAGAAATTCACCACAAATCACACAATCAAATTCATATGGGCCAGAAAATACACCCAGAGGTCACCTTTTTTCCTCCAGATAGAACAGCAACTGATCCACATTTCCCTTAGCCTTTTTCTTTTCCTGTCAATGCACTTCTGTAAGACATTACAGTCATCTTTCACATCCCTCTTTTTTTTTTTCTTCAGCTCCAGCTGAGCTTTGAATTTCCAAATTCTATCCCTTCATGCTGCAGCAATGTCTCCTAGGCAGTCCATCACAACTGCCTCTTTCTCTGTACCTCCTTCCTGTGCTTGAGCTCTATCAAGAGTTCCCCACTTACCCATGCTGGTCTTCTGCCATGCTTGCTTGACTTCCTAAGCATTCCAGTAGACTGCTTTTGTGCTTTGAGGAAGTTGTCTTTGAATATCAACCAGCTGTCCCGTGTTCCTTTGAACTCCAGGGCAGTCTTCCATTAAGCCTGCCAAGAAGATTCTTGAATAAGCCAAAACCTGGTTTCCTAAAATCCAAGTTTGTGATCTCACTCTGTCTTACAGGATTTTTAAACCCCACGGTCTCATGGTTATCACAGGGAAGGACGTCCTTGCCCTTTATAGCTTTGACCAGTTCTTCCTGGAGAAGAGAAGGCTCCGAGGGGACCTTATTGTGGCCTTCCAGTATCTTAGGGGGGCCTACAAGAAAGCTGGGGAGGGACATTTTAGGATATCGAGTAACAACAGGACTAGAGGGAATGGGGCAAAGCTGAAAGTGGGCAGATTCAGGCTGGACATGAGGAAGAAGTTCTTCACTATGAGAGTGGTGAGACCCTGGAATGGGTTGCCCAGGGAGGTGGTTGAGGCTCCATCCCTGGGGGTCTTTAAGGCCAGGCTGGATGAGGCTCTGGGCAGCCTGATCTAGTGGGAGGGGTCCCTGCTCATGGCAGAGGGGCTGGAACTGGGTGATCCTTGTGGTCCCTTCCAACCCTGACAGATTCTGATCTGTTTTAGCAGAGGACTTTAGAGCCCTATTGGCTCAATGGTTGGACTTGATGATCTTGGAAGTCCCTTCCAACCTAAAGGATTCTATGATTCTATTCCTTGATTTTGAGGAGGAGATTCAGCAGAACACCTCCCCTACTCAGCTCGTGATTCATCTGCCTCAAGTAATTGCCTTCTGCTTGCACCCAAGCCTAATACGATTCCAACAGATTTTGGGGCAGCTGTAGTCTCCCATGGATACAACTGCCTGTTCCTTTCCTACACATATGAACAGGAAAATTTATTTCCTTTCCACCAACATGGCATCTCTGTGTCTACTGGCAATAGCAGCAGTGCTACTACCTTGTCCTGCTTGTCCCTGCCACACTGCTGCTTAGCAGCAGGGCACAATGCTACATACGTCACCTCCTGAGCATTACAGAGGTAAGGTCCTGCCATCAGGAATGTTCCAAATGACCAGAATAACAACATGGAGAAGTCATATAGTGCATTTTTATCTTTTGCTAGCGTTCACTGCTTATCTCCCTGCTTTGGCTGTTAGATTGTAACTATGCTTTAACACCAAATGCTATGACTAAGAGCCAAAGTACTTTCTCAATCAGCTTGACCCTCTAACTCACATTCGAGGTATCCAAGTTACCATATTTCACTGCAGCTACAAAAAGTGTGACAACAGTTCAGGAAAACAACTAAGTTGCTACACCTTTGTTTTTAGAAGCAAGCAAGACAAAGACCACTTGCACACAATTTTTTGAGCAGCATAAACAAGAGACTTGCATGCCATGTGACCTTTCCCTCTCTTTTCACCTCAAATACAGAACATTTTTCTCTTCTCACTCCTATTACCTCTTCATCTTATAGTGACTTTTTCCTCCTTCATGCTTGGGCAGTGGAACTGAATGCTGATGAGTGAAAACTAGGTGCAACACTAAATGGTCACTTCTAGCCTGATTCCCTGAGATCCTGCCCACCCACCTCAAGCTATTTTAAGTGACAGGTAAAGCAGATTTACCAAATTCCACTGATTTTTTTCATACACCCTGAGTTCATCAGGTCATTCTGTCATTCTTAACCAATGATAAATCAACAAATATGGTTGCCTGGGGAAGACTGGAAAAATAAACGTTTCTTAACAATTTTGACTAATAAGTTTTGTCTTTGTAAAAGATGAAATAGTTACACAGAAAAATCCCACTGTTCACAAGAAAGATATCTTACCTCCAAAAACATTGAGATCTTTTCAACTACCTTTACCTGAAATCTCAACAAATAGCTATGACAAATATTTTAAAGCTCCTTACACAAGGACTCAAGCACTTCTTGTGCTGGCAACTTCTTACCTTTCCAACAAATTATAATACTGACAAACCATCATCATGCCAATCTGATAAAGCAACACACAGTTTAAGGATGAGGATTCAATAGAGGGTAAACATTAGAATTTAGAGTCAGATTCAAAAAACCCAACCAAAAAGAGAACAAAAACAAACAACCCAACCACAGAACCACACAAAAGCCTCCATTGTCTTGATTTACAAACTTGCTGACCATACATGTAAAAATCTGGTAAAACTGTTAGAGATTTGCAAAAGAATGCAAAGATCAAAATAAACAAATTTAAAATCTTTATAATTAGACTAAAAAGACAGTGTAGCATCTTGGTCTAAATATCCAATCAGTAAAGTGTATCTCATTACTTAATGTTAAATACAGAGTATAAAACCCTTCTTTCATTTTCCATTTATTTGCATTCATACTTGGATTCTGTTACAAAGCTCCCATGATGAGAAACCAAAACACAGGGATTGGTTTGGGGTTTTTTTGAGCCATTTGAATTGTGCTAGCTGGCAGACTAAAATTGTACAAAATTACATGGGTAAAATGGCTTAATAGCTAAAATTTTAATTTCCAATGAAGTATTAATACATGTGGAATATTGAGTTTGAGGGTTTTTTAATATTTTTTTTTTTACATTTGATGTTCCAAAGGTAAGCACTGGAACCACTTTAAACACATCTTCAGCCATGAAGCAGTAATCTGCCTTTAGCCAAAATGTTTGAAATTTCACTTTTCTACTCTGCCAACCAAGTCAAGTGGGTTTTTATGCATTTTAGAGATAATGGTGCCTAACGTCTTGCAGGAAGTTAGAGTGGGGAGTACTGCAGGTCCTATCAATACTTGTTCTTCTTTCTCAGATCACTTTTGTGTTTCAGAACCAGGAAGCAGTCAGGATCTCATTCTCACACGCTCATAGTACAACAAACCAAAATGAAAGTATCTCTGATGGCAATAAGGGCTGGAGGGAGGGATGGACAGGAGGGTGAAAGCAAGCAGCACACCAAGGGGAGCTCAAAGCCTACTTTAGAGGCTTTCCTGATTTCACAGTGCTAACACTCCACAACACAATGTTTACGTGGGCTTTAAAGTCTAACTTTCCACAGTTATACAGAAGACTAAATGAAATAAAAACAAGTCTTCAAAAAATCAAATCCTCTGAAATCATACTGTGGTGCAATAAGATTACAAAAATTACAATATGTTGAGTATGTCATGTAACCTTGCTAAAAATCTATCAAATGCTACTTGAAACACATTATCTTTTTACTCCTGAAACCCAGTGTGGAATGCTATTCCAGAACTTCATTCTTCTAAGAACAATGGAAGCACATTCTAATTTCCAGTCTAAATGTATAAATATCAATTTAATCTCATAGAATTATTCTTTTTCTTTTAAAATAATCCTTCTCCAACATTTACTGCCTACAAATTTTCAGAAACAGCAGTCATTTTTCCCTTTTGGCCTTTATTTTGCTTCACTAAATAAGAAAAGACCTTTTCATCTCCTCCAATAAGACTAGCTATTCATTCCCCTCATAATACTAGTAGCGCTTTTCTACAACTGCTCCTGTTTCACTGCACATTTCTAAATGGACACAAAACTACTACCCATAAATTATTTTCTTACAGAAATTAATAAGGTGTTCCAGTATCATCACACACACAAAAAACCAAAACACAACATAAAGCACCTCCACACATCTCTATCTCCTCCCACCTCCCCACCTCCCAAAAAAAACCACAAAAAAACCACAAACCAACCAACAGTTCTGTACAGAGCTCATGCATCATATTTGGAAACTACATTCAGATGTGACTATTAGTAACGTTTTCTAAGCAAATCTCAGAATACAATTAATTTTAGAATGGCTGCCAGTGTTGGCAAAATTAAGCAAAAAAAAAAAAAATCAATCAAATCAGCACCAGTGGCAGGCATGGAAATTTGAAACTGCGAGGAAAAATCAGCCACAGCAATAGGAATCCTATAAATCAGCATTCCTCTTTTTGATGTTTTTTTGTTGTTGTTGTTGATTTTTGATATATATAGTAGGTGGTCTCTTTAGCCTGGAGAAAAGGAGACTGAGGGGTGACCTCATCAATATTTACAAATATGTAAAGGGTGAGTGTCAGGAAGATGGAATTAAGCTTTTTTCAGCGTTGGCCTGTGATAGGACAAGGGGTAATGGGTGCAAATTGGAGCATAGGAGGTTCAAGGTGAATATCAGGAAAAATTTTTTTCCTGTGAGGGTGCCGGAGCACTGGAACAGGCTGCCCAGAGAGGTTGTGGAGTCTCCTTCACTGGAGTCATTCAAACCCCGCCTGGACGCCTTCCTGTGTGATGTACTCTAGGTGACCCTGCTCTGGCAGGGGGGTTGGACTAGATGATCTTTCGAGGTCCCTTCCAACCCCTATGATTCTATGATTCTATGATTGGTGCTGATCTGCATCTTTTCCAAGCTCCGTTATACAGCTTTACTTGGAAAATCAGTTTTTTTCATGTTTAAATAAAAGGGTTTAATCTCTGCATCCACCTGGGCCATTAATTTGGAACAGTTACACTTTCTTATATTCAAGCCTCAGAAAGAACTCTCCGACTATGCCAACATATTCAGCTACTGCAACTCACTTTAGCGATAGCATGGGGTATAATCCACTACTCCCACTCCACCACACACCCATTGTGACTGCAACTGGTACTTTTGAATGCAGATTGGGGTAATCTGTAGCGAATCCGAAG
>NW_008602289.1:9267-37787 GCF_000691845.1 Merops nubicus | reverse complement strand
AGAGTGTTCCAGAGTGAAGGCAAATGAGACAGTGAAAAAATAACAAAGGGTAGGGGAACAGGAAAGCAAAGAAGCAAAGCAAATGGCTGTGCTTTGTATATTTTCAGCACTCTGCAAAGGCTTTTATTACCATAACTATATATATAGATATATTTACGATGCATACAGTTTAAAAATAAGAGGAGCAACACTTGAAGCAACAGTTTTAATTTAAAAATTGTCTAGATTGATTATAAGCAAATTGGCAATTTCTTCTTCTGTAATACTGAACATTAGAAGACGGTCATGTTGCTATCCAAAAGATACATTTTTATACAAAGTGAACTCACACAGCATAAATTCCTGCAAGCACAGATCAATCACTGTGACCCTAATTACTCCTAAATATGTGTATGTGGCCTTCTATGCAGAGATATATGAAGGTGCTCAAGAGTCAAACTTCTACTCAAATCTTATCTGTAACTCTCAGTTTTGCAAGGACCAGTTTTCTGTGTATGTACCTGATCCACATCCACACTCTTGAAATTTTAGGAAGAAACAAACAGCTATCAGAACTTGATTTAGAAAGATTGATGTTAATTGTTTTTTTTACTAGGGTAAGGTTATGATCAATACCACTTTCTTTATAGAATGTATAGCTTTAGATACACCCTGTAGCAATCCTCCAGGACATAAATTTCAGAGCAGCTCAGAGGGAGTCAAGACATAAAAATGTAATAGCTCAGAAAAGGGGCAAAAGGGAATTAACCACAGACATTTGATAGGTTTGTGGAAGAAGATTTAAGTGAAATTTAAGTGTTCTATATAGGCTTTGTAAAAATAATGAGAGAAAAAAAAAAAAAAAAAGACATTGCAGTATGAGCCAGTAAAAGTCTGGTATGTCATTGACCCTCTAAACAGCCACCACTCCAATGACAGTTCCACCTCACACTCTGCTCCCCATGGTATCATACAGCCAATGCAGTATTCTTAGTTTGCTGTAGGTGCTATATGAATTACCCAAGAATAAAAATTCTTTTTCTCCTGCTATTGACTGGTTCTGGAAAATTAGTTCCCCACATAACTGCTGGGATCAGGTTTATAAGTCAAGAGTTAAAATGCAGGTTCAAACACGTGCACAGCTGCTGCATATTCTACACAGTTCCAAATGGCCTTCTTCCTATGAGTCTTAGAAGGGCATTTGCTTGCCTCTAATCTTGAACCTAGGCCTGAAGCAGCTCTAGATTAAGTACACTGTGCATCAATTATGTATTTAGCAGGTATCAGAAGACAGACGAGCAATTTAATCTCCAGTTTCAGAAACACTGTATAGCTGCAAAAAACATATTTCGAAAGGACTTTCTCTTGTTTAGCAGCTTGCATGAGTATTAGCAGGTTAAGATTAAGAAAAGGAGCATGGAGAAAATGTTTTTTAATTAACACTGATTAAAATTTAAGACAAGAAGCAAGAACATGAATATGAATTCAAATGCAGAAGAATCATCCTTTGCTAAGTATGAATAACATACACAGAAAAATATTAGAAAAGAAATATATCACACCTTAGCTATTATGCTAAGTTAAGGACATGAAAGTAACCTTTTTAGTTTGTTATGCCTTCCTAATTCAATTAAATGAGAACAAAACTAAGATGAGGATTACACTTGCAGAGACATTTAGCATCATTAACAGTGCCTGCCAGAGAGCTTTTTTCCTTTTTCCAGTTCCTTAAAGAGCAAACAAGAGTGTTGCCTTTGAAGCTTCCTATTTTTAAACAGAAAGGCTACTTCTTAGCAGTGAAGCCTGTACAAAAAAATTTTCAACCATAACCAGTTTATGAACTCCAATGATGAGGAACTCATCTGACATGATACCTGCTGTTTCCACAGTGGCATTTACTCACATTGCCAAAAGAAAAATTAAAGCGGCGTCAACGGTTTTAGTGCAGCCACCTAGCAGTGCCACGGTTTCTCATGGCTGGTTTTGTTGTTAAAAACAGAACCAAACACTTGCTCTCTTCCCATGATGTGTCCTCAAAAGGACTACAGAATGAAATACTATTTACATTAGTGAAGCATCAGCCCTTCACAGGTACAACAGACAATGTTCTTAAAACATGAACAGGAGTGCATAATAAACTATTACAAGTAGGCAGTGAGCTAAGCCGCTCCACACACCGTGCAGGCACTCCCAAAGACACCCAGCGTTCTTCAGCTTGTGCACCAAGGGGAGACATCTAAATCAGCCCTTCTACAAACCAGCAGCATGTGTGAGAAGCTGTCTCAGGCACAGCTCCTACAAGCATCTAAATCCAGCTGTACAAACAAAAGAAAACTATTCTGTCATACACACTTAAACAGAAACAGACCCCAGACAAAAAAAAAAATAATAAAAAAAAAAAAAATAGCTTCTCTTAATCTCTATTCTTAATAGTTAAGGTATTTATAAGCCTCAAATGTAAGAAATATATCTTTATTTACACTGTTTTCCTCTTACTGGCTTATCACAGATTTGATAGAATGTCTATCTGCATATCTTGTTAGCAGTACTCAGCACATTGTGTACAGACAGCTTTCCTGAGTGTCAGCTTCCAGACATGAATCCTATGTGATCTCTCACTTTCCTTTTATTACACTGAGTAGCTTAATTTTTACTGTATTTTTCCTGTTTGCTGAAGATTCTTGTAGAAATCCTATTTATAACCCAGATACTTCACATTAAGTGACATTACATTTTCATTTCTAGAGAACAGAGACAAATAAAAGGTATCAAAGAATTTCCTTTTACGTTATTTGCTGTTGTCTCTCTCTTCACATGGATGCTCAAGTCCTACAGAGTAGGTTGTATATTATGTCATAGCTATGTGTACTTGATAATGCTCTAAGTCTGAAAAAATTCATAAAATTTGGTCAGGTGAATCCATTCTTCAGAAGGTTCAGAACCAGGTTGGTGATATTGCCCCGCCTCCCCCACCTGAGAAAGCTCTGAAAATACCTAATGGATACTTAACCTTACCTTGCCACACTTACATTACAAGCTAAAGAACACTTTCTTGTTATTTTATGTGAAAATGCAGTGAACACTCTAACAAAACCATTCTGCCTTTTAATTCTTTTTGGATGTTTCAAGCGACTACGACGTGCCTTTTCAGACTTGCCAGGTATTCCTCATTACAGCAGTCACTGAATTAAATTTCATTTCCACCCATAATGAGAATCTGTCACCAGCGTCGTACTCCAGCTAGCAGAGACAGGCCTGAGCCACACACAGCACACAGCCCAGGCTCTGGGAAGGTGATGCTGCTGCCTGAAAAGCTCGACTCTGTGTTGCCCCACTCCCCAAACACACCCACGCACCCACTCCCCTGCCTGTCCTTTACTCCTCATTCACCACAGGCGTTTGTCTGTTGAGCAAACAGAGGCTGACAGGGAAGGTCACTGGGACCAGCTCTAAGCCTCAGCATACAAATGTGCCTTTTAGCTGTTGGCTCCGCAAACGGCGACCGTGGCGTATTATTGATAAATCCTTGAAAAGACTCTGATGTATCTTCATTTCAGAAAACAACTGCCTTCAAGGTTGCACTGAGAAAATAAGCAGCCAGAATGCTGAAGAATTCTCAAAGTTGGCATTCTCCTGAAGATTAAAAGATAATAACACTTCTATTAGAATCACTCTGCTACGCTGTATTGATCTCATCAGGGAGGCCACTGCAGGTCTAATATGAACAGAGCAGTTTTAGAATTAATCACAGGGGTTTTTATTATGGTTCATAGGGCTCCTCATTCAAATGGCATCGTTTGCAATATTTATGGCCTAGATTGGTTGCCATTATTAAGTGCAAGTGTGCCACATGGTGTCTGGCCTGCTGTGTTAAAACACAAAGTCATCCTTCAAAAGTAAATCTTATCTAAACTATGCACAAAAAGCCAATTACTTTTTGATTTACATTTTAATTTCACATTCAGCTTTCCCCTTATATACAAAAACCTTACTTAATCTTTGTTTTGGATTAACTAGCACAGGCATACAAGGTACACTTCGTAGTTTTAAGGAGACTGATAGAGCATATTAATGCACTCTGCTTGGAAAGATACATATTTGGTCAGTGACAAGCTACAATTTCTCCATGAGAGAAGCAAATAAAAAGGTGGAAGAAATGCAACATCTTAGAAAGTGGACTGGCCACTGATCTTCAAGATAAAACTGACTCATTAAAGCTCTCAACTTAGGCTGTGTATTTGAAAATGAAAAAAACATTCAGCAATGTCATAGCAAGCCCTCACTGAACAGTTCCAATGGTAATTTAAGGTACAGCTCTTTAATTTCCATGCTTGCTGCTGCCTTTTTTCCTTTAAATCTTCTTTGCCACTTCACCTGTGCTCATTTAGATCATTCTTGTTTATCCAATCTCAACAGTATTTTCTTGACGTGACGGATGTGAACAAAGGGGAATGGGTATATGCACTCCTGATGCTAAGTTATTAAATTACTTAAAGCCCTGGGAAAATGTGTAGTTTTGTGGGAGTTTCTTTGTTATTGTTTTGATTTGTCTTTTTTTAAGCCTGCAAGAACCTGAGAGAGCACTCTCCTTTTCCCCACCAAAAGGCAGCATAGCCAAGCAAGCTTCCCCACCAAAAGCCTGCAAGGATACTAAATGAACAGTTAAGCCTTATCAAGCACACTCAATTTGTTTTATATTTATACCCCTAAGACTGGGTTATAAATGTAAGCTAATAACATAAGGGTTATAAATCTAAGCTAACTTACTGCCATGTTCTGCAGGTCATCCCAAACAAAAACAACGGAGTGCTTTGATCAGCAGGACCAGGAGGTGAGGGAGCCAGTTCAAGCTGTGGTGGTAGCATGGAGAGAGTCTAGTGGTTTTGTCACTCATGTGATATCTTCGACTGGCTATTAGGAAGAATTTCTTCACTGAGAGAGTGGTGAGGCACTGGAATGGGCTGCCCAGGGAGGTGGTGGAGTCATCCCTGGAGGTGTTCAAAAAACTAGTAGATGCAGCACTTGAGGCTATGGTCTAGTGGTTAGGGAAATGTTGGGAGTAAGGTTGGACTTCATGATTCTAGAGATCCTTTCCAACCATAGTGATTCTATGATTCTATGGTCTTCTCCAACACATATAACCTTTCTGATGTAAGCAACAGCAGGATAGCAGAGCTGCATCCTTCTTTGTGGAAATTACACAAATTAGTAATATTTGCACAGGCTTCCATGACTATATCAACTTCATTGATTTACAAATATGTTCCCAGGTGCAGATTTAGGTTAAATCAAGTCAGAAATTGCATTATATGCAAACAGGGTCCTGCTCCATAACTAAATACTTTTTGTCCCGTATATACACATCCACATGGCCATCTGATCTTCCTCCTTTGCAGTCCTACCTCTTTCTCATTTATTTATCAAACTAAAGTCTGACTGAAAACATTTAGCTTTTGGGATGGTCTGATTGCGAAAATAAGCCTTTCTGCATAATACCCCCAAACCCAAAGTCTACCTTGACGTTTCATCACATCCTGGTCGCTCTAGACCGCTCATTGGAAATGGCTTTGTAGAACATGAGCACCCCTCAGATCTTTCCCCACACAGTTCAGCATTCCACTAGTGGCCATCAGCACTAGCTGAATGTGTGGAACAGGCATATGAGGTTTTATTCATTATCATTTCACTTTCAAAAAAGTACCTTTTCTAAAAACTAATTATTTAAATATTTTTTGTTGTTCAAAAGAGTTTCCAACATTCAAGTATGTTGATAATTTTTGTCCTAAAGCTGAGATTCCACTGAATTTTTTTTGTGAATCTTCAAGGTCTGCACACCAATTTCTCATTAAACATAATCATTAACCTATAATAAAACTAATAGAAGTTGCTTGTCTAAATATCTCTGTTGACTTTAAAATCTCTCATATTTCCTTAAAACTATTTGAAAGGAAGCCTTTATTATGATATATTATATGTGGTAAGCACATACCTAAATATTTTGAAGGATGGAAACACATTTAAATGAACTTAATAATTGTGTTTATCTGCATAGACAATTCAGAAGAACAAATATGCTGTTCCATGATTGTTTTTGCTGAAAGTATGAGGCATGAAGCAGTAATACAGAAAAGACAAAATAAAAACAAATCAGCAAATGCCTCCCAATCCCATTAAGACTGCAAGAGAGCTCCTCATTTTGGTAGACAAAACCAAAACCAAGTTCTACTGAGATCCAGCTGCTCTCCAGTCCCAACCTATTCACATTGTTTCCCATCTCAATTCAGTCTCTCCAGGATTCCACTGTGAAGCATCTCCCGTTATTTTTGGATCCTATTAGACTAAATGTGCTGAGAAACAGAATGACTTTTACAACACTATGATAGCCTTGAATACACACACACTCGCCACAATCTTTTACTTATACTGATCCACCTCCATGAACAACTTGCACTGTAAACAACTCTCCTAATGGTTACCAGTGAAAATACTGGTCACAAAGAAACCAATGCATCTAATTTTCAGCCTGATGGCCAATGATAGAATATTACAACATGCTATTAAAACTGTTTGCTTCTGCTTTCTATGCATTTTCTACACCTAGTGACTTATTCATATGTTTGTTGATCACTGCACTTAAAAGTCAACCAGTAGAGTATATGATGTCTCCCAAGTGTGGACAAAATCAAACCAGATTGGAATAGAGAGTCCTGAACCTCTTTCCTCTCACAGCATCCTAGGACATCCACTCTTATTTTGATAGCTGCCACAAAAAAAAAAAAATAGTTCTGTTTTTAAAAAGCTACGTACATTCTGTGTACCAGAACTTTTGAAAATAAGCACTTGGATCACAGCACCATCTTATTTACCCATCCTTACCAGCCAGCTCCTGAAATAACATATTGACTATCGTTCTCACCTATGACAGATTCAAACCTAACTCTCATGGAGTGAAAGATTAGGAAGTTAATCCATTCTGAAAACTTACTGCAAGATATTAATGATTTAAAAAACAAAAGTGATGGATGAATATTATTCAGGTCAACTAAAACCAGAGTGCTAAGAAGAGCTAGGCAGCTTTCAGTTCCAAAAAACAATGTATTAAATAGAAAAAAAAAAAACAAACTAAAAACCACACACAAAAAAAACTCACCACATAAAACAGGGCACCAAATTTGAATCACAATGTGAATGTAAACACTCATATTATTACTAGTTGGGGTCCAGTTTAAGGAGATATTATACTATTATAGCAGTTATAAAGTAATAATGAATAAGCTTATTAAAAACTGTGTTATCTACTACAGTATATTTCAGGGAAGACAGTTGTGACAATAGCACTATGTTAGGTGTCTTTCCATAATGTCATTTTCAGTAATTTTCAGCCTCTTCTGCATGTGTGTACGTTTCTACACACAGGGTGTGTCTGTCTTGTTACACACACACAGGCACAAAGCCACTATCTTTTCCACCATTATCTCCAGCTCTTGTAGACATGTGAAAATACAGCCTTCTGAAAAACTCCAAGTGCTCTATTCCATACCTGAAGTTCATATTTCAGGCTCTATTGGATTTATGCATTTTTTTTTTAACTGAAATTGCCTATGCAATACTGTTCAAGTGCTTGTCATTAATTATACACTTGTATTTATGTTGTAATTTAGTGTGCACTTGAGAACTGTAGTTGGATTCACTTAGATTTAGCTAAAGAGAAGGAGACAGACTGATACATGAAAAGGATGCCAGTTTGACTGGGTAAGATGGGAACTCCCAAGACAGATATAACCAGAAAACACCTCCAGAGAATGTCAGGAAAGGCCAAGTATTCCAGGCTGAATACATGGAAACTGTCCAGAGCACATAAAACAGGGCAGCATGCCTTACTGGGGCAAATTACCCACTTCCACCCAAGATGCAAGTATTCTCTGTGCTTTTACACATATTATCATAGAATCATTAAGGTTAGAAAAGACCTCGAAGACCATCAAGTCCAACCACCACCCAACACTGCCATAACCATTAATTCATGACCCCAAGTGCCCCACCTACACATTTCTGGAGCATTTCCAGGGATGGTGACTCCACCGCCTCCCTGATCAGCCTCTTCCAATGCCTCACTACTCTTTCAGTACAGAAATTCTTCCTCATATCCACTCTAAACCTCCCCTGGTGCAACTTGAGCCCGTTATTTAAGATGTGTATCAGATATTTAAGATGTACACTACCCAGGAGCCACTGCTATGCTTCCTCTAGCTTCGTAATAAGAAGGAAAAAATAGGGAAGCAAGCTTCAGGCAGGACGTCCTGAAGAACAGACTAAAGAAACACAAGACAAATTGTTTTCTTACGCCAAGCTTTAAATTCTGCACTGAAACTGAATATATTTTGACAGAGTTTTATTAAACAATTAAGTAGTCAGCAAATGAAAAGCTCAAATCAAAGTTTAACTCCTAGAAGAGATATATCTCTAGGAGGAGCAAATCTTATGAAAAAGCACCAGGAATTAAGATAAGCACAAGGAATGTTGTTATTATTTGTGAAATATGGCTCTTTGCTACAGAAAATAAGGCATTTGCTCTGTATCTTGATGCAGATACTGTAACACTATAGAACCAACCTACAGAAAGGTATGTCACCATTTTTCCAAGAGGTTATTTGGGAGACAAAATGGCAAGAAACTGTAGAACAATTACAGAGATACCCTTCCAAAATACTTTCTCAATTTTATTTGTTTTCTATCATACCTATTGCTGTGGAAAATACAGGTGACTTCCTCAGCTTGATTAAATCCCCATGAATCTGTTCTCTGTAATGATTTTTAAATCACCAACTAAAAATTACTTTTAGTCAGAAGCTGACAGACAATATCAAGCCCTCATGGACATGCTCATGTTTTACTGTTGCTGAAAGACATAGGAGCTTAACAGTAATAACTGTTTAAATATGGCTGATAACACAGCTTCTCTTGCATCAAGATACCTTAAATCAGCACAAGTTGCTGAACTTCCACCTAGCATAGCCAGGACTTACAGTAAGTTCACAGGTAACAGCATCATCCTATGAGGAATTACCAAAAGTACAGTGATGCTGAAGCAGAAACACACTCAAGATATATTTCTAATTCTCAGTAAAACTTGTTAGCTCAGGTTTTGTGTCAGAACAGACTCCCTACCCAAGCTGAGTCACAAAAATTCAAGGCAATTACCTCCCCAGACCTTCTGGTTTTGCAGCTGCTCCAGGAGCGAGCCTGCATTTGCTCACTGTTACCAAACACATTCCTGGGGCTCTGAAGATGTGACAGTGAAACAGTTTGAATTCTGCAAGTAGCAAGAAGTTTCAAAGTATTCAAGCTCTCTGATCCTAGTCACTGTCAAACACACAATGAGAACACAGGGATGAGCAGATCTGTTGAAACATGCATGTATATGCCAGTGTAATGATTAGATATTCTACCTGACAGTGTTAGCTACAAGCCAGCTCTGTACCTCTCAATTCAGGCCTTCTGTGCAACCATCTAGGCAGTTCTGTCATTACAGGTACCATCGCAATTAGCCCAAGACAACAGCAATACATGTACAGTCACTGCCCAGCTGCCTCTGCCCACCTGTAAGCAGCTGGGAAAGCAAAGAGCTCTCCAAACACCAGGACCACAGCCTAACACTGCTGTGTCTGGACTGGCCAGCTGTCTCTTCTGCCATCCCGTACCCTGCCTCTCTTGGGTGTACTTCAAGATCCCTTCGCTGAAACACTGTTTGGTAAAACACCACCACCCACATGAAAATACCCGGAGTTAAGGTTCAATTTCAAATGTTAACCTCCAATTTCTTCCTAGTAATGCTGTTTCAAGGAAAACACAAAATATTGCAGTAAAAACTATCAAATGCATACCTCACATTCTTCCATTAGTTCCTCAGCTTTGATTTTGGTGCAAAAAAATAAAACACAACTGTGGACTTCAAAGTCAGTGATCACTTCTAGACATACTTCTAGAATAGGGAAGGAAGAGAACTGCAGAATAAGTTGTCTCCAGTCAACTGACAATGCACCATTTCAGAAAAATAGTTTTAAACTGTCAGTGATCTACCTATTACATGCTTGACCAATTCCTTGAACAGAGGAGAGCCATGCATGACTACACAACAGATATAAAAGGCAGATGATAAACAGACTTCCTTTCGATGGAATGCGATTGCTGGTTCCCATCAATATGAAAATGTTTTTGTGCTCCAAGCCAAGGCAAACCGCGACTTCGCCTCCTGGTCTGCTTGAAAATGCAAAGGTTTTATACAGCCAGAAAAAGCCTGAACGGTGCCTTGGATGGAATGATGAGCTAAAGCCTCAAATCCCTATAGTGTAAGTCTGATTATGTATTTCTAATTCCCATTCAGAGATTCACTGGGAATACATGGACTGAGATTCATTTCCTGTGGGAGGTGTTTACTACAGAGAAGTTCACCTTTTTGTATTGTACATTGACATTCTCCCTAATTATTTTGATTCCCTATGCCCTCATCAAGTCCCTGTGATCTTCATCTAGGGACTACATCCAAAACTCCAGTCGTCTCAATCTTTTAGATCAAAGTGTGAACTGAATACACCCAAAGTTAAATTACGGGATAAACTATTTTCAAAGCTAAACACATAAATAATAGTGAGGTTACAGAACATCTTTCAACTAAAGAACGTGAGACTTTCTTTATGTATATTACTCCTTGTTAACAGAGCTATCACTGAATTGTAAAGGCCACCTGATTAAGCCCACAAATAAGAAGTCAGCTTCAGAGGGAGGAATGGAGATACTGGGTAGGGTGGTAGATAGGCTTTTTATCTTTGCCAGCTCACAAAAAGTTTCAAAACAAGACTCAATACCTTGGCTTAGAAATTAGATGCACATTTATTTAGACTGACAGAATTCCTGTTCACCTTCCAATTAATAAATACACTGGCAAAGCTATTTTAAGAGCCGTGAAACTCATCCGAGTTTTCATGCCCAGAAGCAGCTAAGAAAACCCAAGCTACTCTAGTACAACAACTATACTATACCTCCTCTGAGGCCCACCATATATATTGCCACAGGGCATCAGAGGAACCCAACACACATTTACATCAAGGGCACAGGCACTTTCTACTAAAGCTGCTTTGCTGCTTGCAAACCTCTCCCCAGCACACACTACCAGACCACTCAGGTGTGCCTAGCATAACAGGTTCAGTTTAGTTAAGGCTCCTAAACCCACCATACTCATTACCCTGAGCACCTACCCTCTGAGATGATCATTAAAATATTTCTACATCAAAGCTACTTTCGGTCAAGCACAAACTGATACGATCTTCACTACCTATAGTAAAGCTGCACTATTTCTACCAGATATAGGTTTGGTGCTGCTGCTATAATTAATTAGATCTTTAGATGCTCCCCAAACCACTCTCAAACTAACCTTACTTCGGAAGTCAATTACCATATCTTAACACAAATTTCTAATTACTAGAAATGGTGAAATTTTTATACTCCATCTACAGTTCCTCAAAACAGTACCACACCTACATCATTTCAACTGCTTGTATTTCTCTTATAATGAAAAAAATTCACAGACAAGGAATGCTGTGCCTATTTAGTGCCTAGCTGCATATGTCAAATTATGAACTGCCAATTCATACTGGTTGAATTCCTTTCATCAATGATAATGAATCACTTCTGTTAGCATATGGTTACACACCATGTGTCTGACTCTACTTTTGCCCTCTGAAAAATTATCTGAAGAGCTATTTACTGAAGTTTTAGATGTGGAGAAATTCAACATTAAAAATTATTGATGCCCACCATTATCTGTTTGCATACACAGTCAGCAGGCTGGGCATGGAATGTTCACATAGCAGCAGTGGATTAGTATTTTTGAAGTATTTCTGTTATGGATTTTCCAGCACTTGAAGCTGCTGGAAGCAGAGTTCCTGTCACAGTTGTTAATGCAAAAAGCACTAGGGAAAATCCTTACTGTGAAGGTGTGCAAAAATGTTCACACATAAAATGGTGAGATTTAACTTTTCATCAGTACCATATACAACCAAAAATCCCCATTTTTATTCAGGTTAGCTAGATGAGAAACATGAAAGTGGAAAAGCTATTATTTTCTTTCTCTTATTTAATTTTGTAAGTCTAAATACCAGATCCTGTGGTCTACCCAATCTGAGTACCACT
Source organism: Merops nubicus (assembly GCF_000691845.1). NCBI lineage: Eukaryota > Metazoa > Chordata > Aves > Coraciiformes > Meropidae > Merops > Merops nubicus. The sequence continues at coordinate 25,619 of NW_008602289.1, read as the reverse complement.
TTTTTTTCCCTCAGGTTGTCCCATTAAAGCTAATGCAGCCACCCAGAGCAGAGCTATTCAAAGAGAGGAAGGATATTAGTGTAGCTCTGTGTAATCCCAAATCCATTAATAAAATCCTTAGAAATTAAGTAACTTGTCAGAAGTTGGAAGGGACCAAACCCTGCAACATTCTTATAACAGCCCTCAGTTAATGCAGAGAGCAAAATAGTTTCTAAATCAAGTTATATAAAAAAAAATTCCTAAGTAAATAACACACTTCCAGACAACATGAATCCAGAAGAGAAAAAGAGAAATAAATAAATAAATAAAAAGCTTTAAATTTTACCTTCTCTGCAGCTTAAAATTCATCCTGATTGAGGCTGGATGTAGAGTCATAGTCTAAAGGCTGCTCTAGAATAGTTCCACACTTGACATGTCCTACTTTGAATGTTCCCTCTCCTAATTAGCTATTCCAATCTAACTCCCACGTAGACAAGCTCTTACAAGGTTCATGACAAAAACTCTGATGATCTTCAAATTCTCTGGTGGGCTTCAGGTCCTTCATTTATTTTTCATGATAGAGCATCTCTATTCTAAGTAAATATCTCTCTGATGCAAACAAAAACTAACATATTATTGCCATGAATCAATATCATTCATTGCCTTGACAACAGCACACTTCAACTCTGTAAACACTTGAAAACTAAAAGTACAAAAATTTGGAATCTGGGGAGAAAAGTTCCAAAAGAAAAGCAAAAGGCCTAAATATAAAAAAAAAAAATAAATAAACACATACCACTCTCATCACACAAATCCAGATGCATTTCACTTGTGCAAAATAGGTAAGCAAGGTAATTCTCATACGTAAGTGCAAAAATCTGCCCTAAAACTATTTCAAAATATCTCTGCATACTGAATGTTTGTGTGTGTGCACTGTGGTTAGCCACCAGTTAGCGTGCTGAACTACTTGATCTGGTTCACCAGCACCTAAGCATCTGTAGCTCGGTTGACTTCGAATGGCATCCAAAGCATAAGTAGTCACACTGCAATGAGGGACGTTACATTACCTACAGACTTCAACAACAGTACTCTGAAAAGCACAGGGGAAACACTCAAACAAGCTGCCTTTTTAGAACGTTACTATTCTAGTCTGGTTTTATATACAGAATTACTATGACAAACTTAATGGTTCACTACGAATCTGCTAGCATGTTTTTTTTAAACCCCTTTCAGGTGCAACTGATATGTAAAATGTGTCCGCTGCTGCTTTCAAATACATATCCAGTAGAACTGTGAATTTGAGGAGAATTATTTCCTATTTCAACTGAAAACCAACAAATGAAAGGAAAAAATAAAGCAGAGCAGAAATGACATAATCGCACAAATTTAGCTACTAATCAGGGAACTTAGAATACAGAACTTTGGCCTGTAGAGATGCAGAAGTCTAAGGATACAGCACAAATTAAACACAAAAACTGTTTTCATGCAACATTTCAGTGTTGTTGATCAGAAAATACTGCTTCTGAAAAGCAGTCTGACGTGGATTTATGGTGCGGGAGAGCGATAACGTACCCGCTGAACCCGCGCCTCGGTGGGAATGCCGCCGTTTGACACTCCTATTGTTGATTAGACTCATTTTCTACTTCAGCAAGCAGCAAAATTTTATGAGATCCACCCCCATAGATGTTTGTTCCCTGACACAATCTGGTCTACAGTTACAGAAGTTGCTAAATATGATTATTGCCTGAGAAGCAAGGAGAAAACAGAAATATAAGCAAGTATGCTAACAGCAGTGATTCCTATTCCCCCCCCAGCCCCACAACAGTAACGACAATACGAGGCACTATCATTCAAACCCCACGCACTCTACAAAATGAGAAACAGGAAGCAGTAAATTAATGAGTAGAAAGATTGCTTAGTTATATTGGAAGTTAACACGTGGATGATATTGGTTTATATCTCTCTCAAACAGTACTTGGCATTTTGGCTGTTTTAAGCAAAAGTGAAAATGTACCTTGCTGTCTATCAGTTGCATGGGTGTAAATGGGGACAGAACTATTCCTTCCTTTTGGGACCCAAAGCCTAATACCTATAACATCTGATAATGTACAGAATACAAAATAATTTTTGGTGCAATTCCTTCATTATTTCTGAATCTGTTTCTGAACAGCCTGCTCTTATTCTATAAACAAAATGATTCTCCTCTTTTGCTGCTTTGCCCCTCAGAGAAATTTAATTGAAAGCAGAGCACTGTCCCCTGTGCCCTTCTTCCCCCCAGTTACTTCTGATAAATTTGAGGCATTTAACACCCTGCATCAAGCAGGTGTATTTGTCAGTCATCATTCTCCCTGCTGCATTAAATTGCATCTTTTAATTAGCAAATGTTGCCAAACAAAGCAGTACTCTGACAACTTCTCATTTCCAAGCATATTAAAGGGTTACATCTTAGTCCAATTTTACTGTTATAGATTTAGATTGAATCTGCCTCAGTAAAGTTGTCCCATTCTGGGTTGATGATGAAACCTGAGCTATCCATATGCTTAATTGCACTCATAAATGGAGCTCTTAACAGCCTGTGGTAGTGATAGTGTTACAGTTGCTGTTTATGGAATTGTTCTCTAATTCCCTTTTTTGTGAACTGAAATATTTTTTCCTAGGATCTGCACGTACTCTTACAGACAATGGTGTTTTTCATGAAATGTTTTTGGCCTGCAAACAGCAGCAGAAGGAAGGCAAATGAGAAATACTGGAAAAAGGTAAGGAAAAGGTAACTGTGTAGCAAACATAAGAGGAAATCATCCTGAGAATGATCTCAGACACAACCAAGCTCCACAAAAGGGGCGTCAAATTACCTGAGCACCTAAGGAAGTTGCCTGCCCATTTGTCTTGTGGCAACCTCTTTCCAGACAAACATTACCTGTCAAATTCCTTGCTAGGGCACATCCAGCTGCCCAGCCTGGACAGCACCTGAAAGGTGGTAGGAGACTGTATACAATCCACAAAAGAGATTCACACTACACATTGCTCTCAGTATCATGTCAGCAAGGAAAGGATTCAGTTTTGTGAAGCAACCTGAAGAGGCAAAGGTAACAATCTTTGCTCACAAAGTGGTTTCTTTGAGGTAAATTACCCACATCTGGGATAATTCTATGGGGAAATAAACAAATCTATATGGGTATCAAAACTTCCAGGGCATATAATTTATGTTTTCTTAGTATTCATTAATGTGAAAAAAAACTCTCAACGAGTTGCTTGCTTTCAAAATCTTTTTTTTCCTGGCATACACACATTCTGTAGAATCTCCTATGAAATTTCTTAAAGCAGCATTTTGACTGACACTTGGAAATTACATTCAAATGTGTAATTCAACACTTTCCCATTTCAAATGGGACACAATTTTAAAATGGCAACAAAGGTTCAACAAATAATGAAATAATTCACTTAAGCGAAACTATTATGCCTCAGGTTAACAGAAAACAAAATCACTAATTGGAAAAACTCCTGGTTTGTTTGGGGAAGGCAATCTTGGAAAATATTATTGCTAATGTGAGTATGACTAGGTGGCTTAAAACAATTTAGGAAAAGTAATTTATAAACACACATATCTGGACAAAGAATTCTGACTCCTGAAAAGCAGTCTTAAAATCTTTACTAATTGTTCCATCTGGTTGGAGTGTTGTTTTCAGAACTTGAAAACAAAAAATAAATTACAAAATAGATCTTTCTTTCTCTCTCTTGTATGTACCAGTTTCCTCCTCACTAATTCAAAATTTCACTAATTCTTACTAATAAAGAATCTCATCAATTTGGACGTAATTACTTTCCTTACAAGTGATGATTTATTGCAGCATTAATGATTTTTGGAAGTAAGCTGTCTGAAATTGTGACTATGGTATATCTGACTGTTATATACCTCAGCACAAGCACCACTTGGCCAGAGTTGATCAGCTAGTACTGTTCTGCAAGTATAAACACGAACATTAACAAAATCCTACTCTTCATTACAATGCAGCACAGCTGACAGCAAGGTTATCTGATATTTGCAAACTGGTTAAAGCCCCTCACCCTGTCACCACAACTGTGAATTCTCAAAAGGATATAATTATAGACAGGCCTTCTGTATGCTGCAGGAGAAGTATTTTAATCCTTTATAAGCTGCTCAATGGGGTTTAAAAGCTCTCAGACATGCATTAAAATGTGTCTGAGACGGAAGCTTGAAGTTAATTTTCAATTGATTCTGTCTAGCAAATGCCACTTAAGTAAGAACTTCAGAGTATTTGTTATTTTTTTCTTCTTTTTTTTTTCCTCCTCCCGAAGCCAAAAGCTTAATTAAAAGGATATCATTCTGGTTTACATCTCACAAAGTATGTAACTGCAATTATTCAATAATCATTTTTACATGTGTACCATTCTTGAAGTAACTTAAAAAATTTAATTCCCTACAAAGAATAGAGAATTATGCAATTGGATGCAAGCTAATTCATAAAACCACAAAGTATCATTGTTTCACTTAAGTCTATTTTACCTTGTGGATATAATGCTCTTCTACTGAGAAAGAACAAGTTAGGGAGAATCAATTTCACGATTTTAATATATAGAGAAAATAAAGAAATCTGACTACAGCCTCAGAGGCTGGAATAATATTGATTTTTCTGGTTTTCACAGGAGTGTAATATCAATTCCGTCTGCAATTATTTTGCATTACTAATCAGCTCATTACAAGCCAGTAAGACAATGTTAGTTTATGGTACAATACACTTGTGGTTCGTTTGCCAATATCAATAAAATTTCACAATGTATCAGGTAAAATTTGCTTGTTGTTTACAATATGTATAGAGACTCATCTGCAGATCTGTTTTATTGATAATGATGTAGCTACCTGAGATGGTGACACCATGTTGCACATGAAGAAATACATTTACAAAAGAGGAATTATTTTTTTTTCTATTTTAAATTAAGCATCTGAAAATCAACAAGGAATATCCAGTTAAAAGTGCTTAGGTTAAGTAAGTATTCAACTAGTACCCTGGTTTTAGTACTAATAGTACATATCTTAATTCAGGGTCCATAACACGCAAAACTCGGGCACAGCCACTGGAATTGTTTTCTTAAAAGAAATACCAAGATTGTTAGCAATAAAAATATGACCTAGGACATTGCAAGAGTCACATGACAGGACCCTGCAAGATATACAAAACTTTCAGAGCATTACATTACAAAACTGTAAGCAACATCTTAAGATATTTGGACAAATCTAAAATTTCTTTGTAAATGTATAAACCACATAGTGCAGGTGTGTTTTGAAGCTTCAGGCATACTTCAAAATACACTGAAATTTTCTATTTTGTTTTCCTGCAGTACTATTTTCTCCATAATGAAGTATGCTATCATTCAGAGTACAAAGGAGAAAGAAAAAGGTATATTGGATTCTTGTTTATTTCTATAAATCACAAAACTTAAGGAAAAAAAATTACTTGAAATTTATATCAACTAATGAACTACTAACAGGCTATGAAATGTCAGGACAAATAGTCCACTGTACAACCCTTATTAGAAAAAGCATAATTACTTTATTTTTTTTATACATTCTACTCTCCAAAATATCAGTCATGATGGGAGAGTCCTTTTAGCACAAGGTTTGTATTTAGAATTTTCAATAATAATTGCTCAGAGGTATTAAAGTTGGCAACTGACTTTAACCTCACGTCTCTTCCATATATGTTGACGTTCTTAAATACCTTCTTCAGCACATACTATTTTTTTCTTCAGCATTTCTAATTTGGTTCACAGGATGGCTAGCTATCTTTTGGGAAGTAATTAGTCTGTAATTTTTCTCCCTATTGTCTACTCGGGCTTTATTTATTCCACTATACTGAGATTTGCTTTGTAAATGGTCCTCATCACTACAACATGTCACAGTTTTCCAAGTAATTTATCTTCATAACAGTACCCTGCATCAGGACAATGGTAATACAGAGATCTATACAGATAAAAGTAAAAAATGTACATCGGCCCATCCTATACAAGACATATCAAGTAGGACTGCTACGTGTGCTTCAGAATGAGTAAAATTACATGTATATCAAGCTCAGTTACTGTAAAGATCCAGAAATATTGCTAGTAATACCTGAAATGTCTCAAGCTAGATATGAGCCCCAAAAACCCTCCAAGTGCACACACAAATCTGAAGAGTCTTGTGATTCAGCAGTCAAGTTCCTCTTCTCTTCCAACAGCCTGCCTGCCCAGCCATTTTCAGTGTCTCTTCTGCACTGAAAAGGTTTTTTCCTACATTCTCAAAGATCAAGTTCAAGTAGATAGCACTAAGCAAAAGCTAGACCCTGACAAATTTCAAATCTGTACTGAAAAAGAACAGGGACATGAACAGCTTTCAAGAAATGGCTAACAAGCATCTATTAAAAAAAGAAACAACCTAAATCTGTTTTCCTAGCTTGAGCCTAAAAATATGCCTGCATATAAATATGCCCATTCAGCTAAAGTTTTCCAGAATGGTTTAATTCTCATTCCCAAGCAGATGAAGACAGGTATTTATCATGGGAATTACATACAGCCTCAGTAAATGGCATTTTTATCAGTATGGGCTGTGTATTAGCCTGTTTGTAGCGGATTAGCCGAATGTCAATAGCTTTGAACACTCACACAACAACTTAAGGTTTTATACTAAAATGACATTACTTTTTTCATTCCTTCTCGCAACTCTTTCGTTATTTTTACAAACACTTTATTCCACCATCCTGCGTCAATGAGATGTGTAGTGAGAAACATTTTCAGTTTTACATCAAACTAAATAATTTGGATGCCAAAATCATTCACTCGAGTTCAACTAAGCATCCCAACTCTTCAAGAAAGATACAAATGACATCTCTTCAGTCTAGCACATTGCTATTATGGTCTTCAGACAAAGCCACTACAAACAAAAGCTTAAGAATGATGTTTATCGCTGCATTCCTTTGGCATTTCTGGATCATGTACCTGCCACTATTAAGACATATCATTGTGCCATGTAAGACTAACATCTAGTTTTACAATACTGTTATATAATTTAATATTGTGAAATTATCTGCGTGATATCACCCACATTAGATATTAGGCAGTTTATTTATCATACTTAAGTGCTTCACATTTACCAGCCCTAAATGTATTTTTATCAATATAGACAAGTGATAAGAAATACAGAGTACAGCATAAGAAATTAAACTAAAAACGAACATTACCATCCATTTCAGAGTTCCTAATATTTTTATCCTTTGTGAAAGGTGATTTGCCCTGAAATGAAATATTTATCTTGGATAGTCTACCTCACAGCGGTAGCCTTTCTAAATGCTCCTTGAAAATACTTTCAGATATTATCTCACTCTTATTTCTCCCTCATTCTTTCCTTCCCCTTCTAGATTCTAGGCAGAAATATTTGTTCTTCCCTTTCAGTGCTCAGTGTGGATAGACTGCTGATGTGAAGAATTCCTGTTCTGTATATTATACCACGCAAGAGGCACCCCGATGTTTTTCTAACACTGAACTCCATTCAGCACAGCAGTACCAATTGACTAGATAATACCACTGCTTAACCAAGAAAGAAAAGTAGGACTATGGTTAACAGTTATGCTTAAACTTGTTTATACTCAATATTCAGAGAGAGATACAACAAACAACCTAAGAAAACTTTATATAATATTATCTCATTAGCTTGCTTTTAAGAAATAGACAGCACCTTCATTTTTGCACACTTTAAAAAAAATAAACCTGCTGCCTTAAAAACACCTTTCAAAAACTATTTGCATTGTTGTGAGGGACTGAAATATTACATTTACAGTGTGAATGGATCTATCCACTAAACATACATCTAGTAACACCCACACATCAAACTAAACAAAAAAAAAAATACTTCCCCCCCTGAAGATTTTCACAGTAAATTATGTATTTGGATTTTTTACATTTTACTGACTGTCTAGGATCTTATTTGTCTCCCTGTCTCCTTTGGACTGTAAATCTCAAAGTATACATCTATACCTGAAAAGGCACAGGGCACACAAGTGATGCACAAGAATCCACACTCATCTTGCCACTTAATGTAAATTTGTTTTTTTTGCTGCCAGATCCCATTTGTGTGATGCACTTTAGATCTTCATATAGCACCATGACAATAGAATAGTACAAAGAGACCAGAGAAACTGAATTCACTCCAGATCTATGTTAAAGGTCATTTTAACTTGATCATAGCATGTCAGGTAAAGTCAAAGTTGGCCAGGTGCAATGCTAACCAGACTTCTGTGTAGCCACCATAGAACATTGATACTCTTTAGACTGATCTATGCTCACATTATAGAATCATAGAATCATTAAGATTGGAAAAGACCTCTAAGATCAAGTCCAACCATCACCCAACACTACCATGACCATTAAACCATGTCCCCAAATGCTTCATCTAGATGTTTTTTGAACCCCTTCAGGGATGGGGATTCCACCATCTCCCTGGGCAGCCTGTTCCAATGCCTCACTACTCTTTCAGTAAAGAAATTCTTCCTACTACCCAATCTAAACCTCCCCTGGCGCAACTTGAGCCCATTTCCCCTCATCCTATCACTAGTACCCAGGGAGAAGAGAACAACCCCAACCTCGCTACAACCTCCTTTCAGGGAGTTGTGGAGAACGATAAGGTCTCCCCTCAGCCTCCTCTTCTCCATGCTAAACAACCTCAGTTCCCTCAGCCACTCTTCATAAGACATGTTCCCCAGACCCTTCACCAGATTTTTTGCACTTCTCTGGACCTACTCCAGCACCTCAATGTCCTTCTTATACTGTGGTGCCCAAAACTGAACCCAGTACTCAAGCTGTGTACCATTACATGGTCAGAAATGAGATTCTTCCATAATCAAGATAAGGACTACAATTTAAACACAACAAGCAAACTCCCTGGGCAGTGGCATCTATCTTTACTGTAGCCTGCCTTATAATAAAAAAGAGAAAAATTAATTTTGTATCAGGAGGTTTCCACATGGTCATTTGATTTTAAATAAATTTTAATATCACAGTAGCTGCACCAGTGTAATTCATCAGCATGGGAAGCACAGCTGGAGTTAAAAGAACAAACAATGCCCACAATCACAGAGCAAAGTTCTGTCATTGAACACACTGTTGTGAAAGAGTGAAATACAGACAGGGAACGTCAGGCTGACACTTCAAAACACTGAGCCATGCCATCCCTAAAGTCTCTTAAAAGAAACCAAACTGGTGTGGAAGAAGAAAGTCCTCACAGGGCAGGAATAAGACAATACATCTCCCCAGTGGGAGGAAGAGTGTTAAAGCAATCTGGGCTGGTCAGCAATGTTCACAAGAAAACAGAAAAAAGGACTGGTAAGGTAGCCAAGTACTTCAGAAGTTGGTACAAAGTTACCAAGGGCAGTGTGCACAGAAGTTACAGAAAGCCTTCCCAATACTTAGCAACTGTGTGATAAAATGGCAGATGAAATATGAAGTATAAGTGAGGAAAGACCTTAATTTTACACTCAAAATTCAAGCTATGTATATATAGCAAGAAACATGCACTTGGGTTAAACTAGATCCATTCAATGATTCACAACAATGACAAAAATACAATAACCTTAGAATTTTTTTAAAAAAAGCCTACTAACTATCCATCTGCAGTCATATCCTGAATACTGTTTCTTGTTTTGTTCCCTAAACTCTGAAAAACTCCAGATTTCCTAGAGACACAGAAAGGTACAGAGAAGGGCAGGAAAACGAACGGTGGGAACAGTTTGAGTGTGAGGAACAGACAGATGTATATGTGTATGTATGTGCACATGTGTGCACACAAACACATATAGCAGAGTCCTCTGACTGGAAGACAAGTAACTGAAAAAGGATATGTGGAAAGGATATATGTGATATTTAAGTATAAAAATATTTGTGAAACTGTACTGAGCTTGAAGAAACAACAATCAGTGGATCCTGTGCCGGCACATGAAAGACCAGTGGCCACGGAAAAAATTTTGGTCTGTTCAGCATTAACAAAAATATTTAACTTGTTCATTCAGTGTGCAGTTATGTGGCTGGATCTGCCCCTAGATTCTAGGAATGCTAAAAAAAAATACATATGCAAAAATCCATTAATTTAGCAAAAGAAAAATCTGTCAAAGACTGTTAAACTGACAGCAAATCTAGTGCAGAAAGTCTCTAAGTCAGAACATGCCTGAGTCTGGGAGAACATTCTGAGGAATTACTACTACATCTCTACCTATTCTTCCACAAGCAGCCACTGTAAGAGGGCAGGAAACCTTTGGTATAACACATAGCTGTGAGGCTAGAAATTTTACCAGTTTGCCAAGTTTAAAACCAGACAACCATTATTGTTTCTCATTAATGCATTTTGTGATAATTGAAGAAAACCACTTCATACAATTAAACATGGTTCCACATTCCATATTCCATTTTTATTTACAATTCATATGTTCATATATCTGTGCAGGCAAGGCTGCCCACTTCTTACCCAAATAAAGCAGAAGAATTGAAGGTCTAAAGCAATTAGTCAAGCTACACTGCCAGCACTTAAATGAACCATCTGTTCAAAGGTATATAAGACCAGAGTAGTTTGGAGCCATACGGCAGCTCTCTCATTTCCGCAGTGTCTGTGTGAGATTCGGCAAGACTCATCGTGGTTTGGAAAGGTTATGTGTGTTGCTCTTTTGTAACTGAACATAAAAAGGGTGCTCATGTCATTCTCATGTCACATAAAGATGAGATTCTGTCATAGGTTTCCTTTGGTTTGTGGGGATCTTGGTTTTGGCAGAGTGAGAACATACATGAAAACTTCAAACAGTGTGGGAAAAGCCACTCAAAAAAAAATCTTTCCAGAAAGTATTGTACAATCTGTCATGCAAAAATTAGGGTCAAGACAATGGACTTCACAGTATTTCACCATGGCCCAATGAAATTCTTCTCGAGTGAAGAAATTTGACCCTGTCTTACTTCTCAGCTACAGCTTTTGTTTTGGATGGAAAGGGGGAGCAAAGGGTAGGAGATTGCTTTGTTATCTCCTCAAAAACAGATCTAAAGCACGACTACATCCAGCATCCAATTCTAAAAGTATTTTATTAGTACATCACTGACATTTATATATGCCAAGACTGAACATGCTCATTATGACTGTTTATTAGACAAAAGGCTACTGGTAGAATGATAATTAATCAGTTGGCATTGATTGAAATTCTTGATGAAATGAAGCATGAGCTGTTGAAAAATAATTGAATGTAATTATAAAATCCATGAATCACCCACAGAAAGCACATTTATTAAAACAGAATTCATAACTAAGTTATTTTATCTAGCTGTTTTTCTCCTCTTTGGATTCTCTCCTGTTGAATAAAAAAGCCAGATGTTCCTACAGTAAATCTGAAAAGAACAGACATCAGTTAAATATCCCATGCAATAGTAGAATATGAGTTTTGGTATGTGTCTTGTTAACAAACTCAAAGAGCTTTTATGAAGCTCAAAATTAAAACACAGTATTTGCCATGATAGTTTAGGAAAAGCAAAACACTGTTAAAGAAAACAGGTTAGTAAAACCATAGCAACCTTCAAAAGAAGTGACCCGAATAAGTTTTCGTTCTACTATAACTAAAAAAAAAAAAATTAAAATTAAATCAACATATATTCAGCTATTTTCTCAGCACCATTTTCTGATGGAAGTAATATTTAATGCATTGTCACAATTTCAAAAGTATTGCCAGAAGTATCCTTTTATATACAGACATTAAGCTGCTGTGGTTTGGGTTTTTTAATTCTATCATTAACTAAACACTGATACAGCCAAGATGACTAAGACTCCCCATATTAAATATTGCAGACCATATTACCACGAAAGAGATATTTAAGAATTGGGATTGAGTTCAAAGGTAACTTCATCTTCTAAAGATTACAATCAAGTAATTTTATAGAAAATCTGTCTATAGATGTCCTAAGCAATGACCAGTGCAACAATTACGTGAATTGAATTAACTCCCGCTTACACTGATTGATATTCAAGCGAACATGAACTTTGCTCTGACATAAACAACAATATTTTTATTAGAGGCAAAACTGTAACCAATTAATCAGAGATGTTAGAGCAGAAAACAAACAAACAAACATATTTAATCATGTAACTTCCTATTAACCAAACTGAAAATCTCAATGTTTTAATAGAATTTATGTAAGAATTTTTGGTTTTGCTCACTATATACAATTAAACTCTCTAAAAAACCCCCCCCAAAAAAAAAAAAAAACAAACAAAAAACCAAACAAACAAACAAAAAAACCCCACCAAATACCCAGTTAGATGTGTCATTAATATCAGGAAGATGTGAACAAACATACCAGGTACTGATTTATGTGTTAAATCACAGAAAATTGTACCAGAATATTTGAAGTACACATTTCTGTTGCAGTTGATCATGTATATCAGAAAATCTTACTTATATCCTTCTTCTCATGTCCACAGAGAGCAGAGAGAAGTTTAGCAACTCATAAGAGCAATTCTTTCCTCAAACAGCATGTAGCTGCAACATGAAATTGCAGGCAGGACTAACAGGTAAGTAATGACTTAAAAACATCTTTCTATTTCCACGACATTTCTTCTGGATGGAGAAATAACTTCTTTATGCAATACTAACACCCACATTCACTACAACTAGTGCTACAAATTCCTTAATTGGCATCACTTATTTATGGCCAGCCCAAACAGGAAGACTAAATTACACAGCATAACCTCTGAACCCCAAAAGCATTATTTCAGCATCCATATGGTAACGCAGAGTACTGACCTAGTTCTGCTGAAAAAAAAAAAACAACTTTGCAAAAGTCCCTATGAAAAAAAATACAGGCATTCTAAATGCTAGTAGAGTAAGTGGGAAGGTGGGAAAAAAACACTGTCAAAATTTCTGCAGCATAGCATTCTACAGCCACCACCATCCTCTTTGCTATAGGGTATCAGCATTGCTCTAAAGGCATTCATCAAAGCTGTGCTGAAGAATATGACCAGGAGTAAGATAAACTGGTTGCTCTGCCAGACTTTCAGCCTTTGTTTTCTTCCCACTGCTGTTCTTCTCTGTCAGAAATAAAAGTTCTGACCTTACATGTTAAAAAGGAAAAAAAATAAAGAGCATGGGACAGGTTTTAATTATCACATTAAACACAAAACCTACCACAATAAATTAATATAAAATACATCTGAACTCTATAGAGGTAAGATAAACCACAAACTTAAAGTATGAGTAAATCAATTTAAAAAAGGCTTTTAAAGCAAAATCTTCTGGTTTTTTTTATGTCATGTTTATGTTGCTCAGCTGCATAGCCTCCTGCATACCCTTTCTATTCTGATGTATGTATAAACCTTTAAAACAGACAAATACTATCATTATGGCATTATTTTAATGGCACATTCAAAAAAATATACAAATTAATACCTAAGATGTGACACTCCTAGAACTTAATAAATAAGTTAATTTTTTTTGCTGACATGGATTTTCAACCCTTAGAACTTTATTGAAGAAAGGGTGATTATATCAAACTCAAAGATCTGATTTAAGGCAGACTTGAGAGGAAACTACTGCTTTCATGCCATTACCAAAACGGCCACAGTGGCAGCAGAAATAGTACAGCAGTCACTGAAATGTTGCTGTCATTACATTTAGACATTTCCCTGAGCAGAATGATATGACAGAGTGACTATTGCCACCACTGACAAAGCATCTACAGGAGGAAGATAGTACAAGATGAGCATAGCCTCAGCCTGCATATTACAGATAAAGACAATACAAATGCAAGCTCCAAGAATAACCTCTTCTGGAATTTTATCAAATAGACTTTGTTTCTATGCATTATTTATCCACATCTATGTTTCAGCAAAAATAGCCTCATTCAAATTAACTGATGCTTTCCTTTGGATATTTGTTAGACATCAGTATTACACATAACCTGAGTTTATGCTATATTCGAGCTTTGCATCATCCCAGGTATCCAATAATTATAAGTTGAGTTATTTAAAGTAAATAATTCCAAATAAAGACTTCAGTTAATTGTTTAAATCATCAAATAAATGGAGGGTTTTGGTTTTTTTTTTTTTTTTTTGGCAGAAGTCCGAGTAACTACTGTACAGCTTTTTTGGTTCTTTCCCTGCTATTATTTCTAAGCCAGTGCATTCATTTAAGATGGAGCGCTCTACAATGTTAAAAAAAAAAAAAAGAGATCATTCAGAAATTAAAAATTGAACTTGTGGAAGATGCTGCTATAACTAGAAGCCATGAGGATTTAATGAAGGTCTTCATAAAGTTCTTTTAGTATGACAAGAGCAATTATTTCTTTTCTTCCTCATCAGCGATCTCCTATTTACTTCCACACTCTGTATCAAACAAGGCAGGTAGGAAAAACATCCTTACGGGCAACCTCATCACAGCCTTAATGGTCCCGGCGACACTCCATTGCTTAGACTCCCACATTCCCTCTGTGCTCTACCACAGACAAAAGATTAATGGTTTTTTTTACCCATGCTTTGAGTTTATTCCAGCCAGAAAAATTATGAAGCCGAAATGTGATTTATTCAAATTTCTGACCAATCATACCTGATGTCGCTCAAGAAAAAAAGCCTCAATGTCCAACCTCGGTCAGTTTTTTGGCTGAGCAAATTTGTCACTCTCTTGTTGTGTAGCAGGGGAAAGGACGCAGCATTGATAGAGTTTAATGAATAGTTCTTGTAAAATTAGAACACCTAAACATTAAATTAAGGTCAGATATAAGTAAAAAATCCAAATCCACGTTTGCACATTTTCAAGAACCCATATTAGAATGAAATCATTAAATCACATATGACTTACGTCCATGACTACACTCTGATTTCACACAGTGGCACTGTGCACTATCCTAGATACTGCAGCTGCCTTGTGCTTTGCGAGGAGGAGTGAGGAAATCTCTGTGGATATTGCTGCTTAGCTTACCATGTAAGGTACAGCAGCACAGGGGGAAAACAAAAAGCAAGTCCTCCTGTGGGCACAGCACAGACGATTAGGAGAAGACAAAAGCTGGAACAGAAGAAACAGAGGAGCTGCATTGTGTGCTAAGCAGAGCAGAGAGGAGCTTAAAACAGGAGGAGGAAGGAATTTTAGTTGCTGCAGTAGCATGTATGTAACTTAACTGTAAGGCACAAATGTTAAATACATTTTGTGTGTGCATGGTTTCACAACAGCATCACAAGTGGGTTAATTTAAGGAAAACATTGTGGAGTTTTAGAGGTTTAAGAACACATTGGTAGAAGATGACTACCAACATAATGACTCTTCATAATGCCTGCATGTGGTGAAATACTCTGCATTTATTCCAAGTGTTCCCCTCCCTGCAGCAAACACGCTGTCTTTACTTATCTTGCTGCTTTTCCCCTCCTTTCCTGCTCGACTTTTCCATATCCTCCCACAACTGGCCTCCCAGTATACGGCATCATTTTTTTCCCCCCCTTACATTTCCTCAGGCTGCTCTAAAATGGTGCAACGTACACAGTGCAGGAAGAAGTCCTGCTCTCATTACATTATTTCCAGCCTGATGATGGCCATCTGGAATTGAATGGCTCTGCTGTAACATCACACAATACTTTCTGGTCCCAGTTCCAGACAGACTTATGTATTTCTCTCCAAATAAGAACAGAAACTCCTACAATGTACTTCCAGCACGGGAAGGCTACAGCAGTCCTAGCCTAGCCCCTCTGCTTTCACGTCAGCCTGAACCGTATGGCAACACTGCATCTTCCAAATGCATTTACTATTTTCACACTTCCAAAAGGAATAAATGCCGTGATAAATGCTGCATCTATCTCACCATCAACAGTGGCAAACATAAGCTGTGCTACTTGTGTTTCAAATAGTATCTACACACAGCAGGAGATCAAAGAATAAGAAAGGATGATTTTCTCTCCTGGCTTGAGAGACCAAAAGTGGCACATCCCATTGTCCGACTGCAAAAACATCATCCCGTGTTTTCTGGAGTGCAACCTGTGATGCTTACTCTGAAACACCTCTCCCCTGCCTACAGGACACAAAACATGAGCTTCTGCCTTTGATGGTTATGAATGTAGCCTTAGTAAGGTTTGCCTAGCATATCACCTCCCTATAGCTGATGTGCTGCACAATCATTCAAGGTAATGGAGGAATTCCTGACTCATCCTTCAAGCAGCTGTGAAAGCTGCTGCCTCTTAGATAATGCTATGTCCTCTAGCTCAAGTGAAGGAATTCTGCCTCAAACCAGCACTGAGGTCCTACTGATGAAATAATGGAAACCTGGCTTTTGCTGAAGACTATCTTCTAAACTCAGGTGAGGATTTAGTACCAGCTTTACAG
>NW_008602289.1:0-9236 GCF_000691845.1 Merops nubicus | reverse complement strand
AAAGAGTGTTGTTTTATAGAGTTAATTCTGATCATATCTCACAGTTTTTAAAAGAGTGGGGAGGAGCAGGAGACAAAGAAGCAACTCCTGCATTCAGCAGTGATCATGCATAACAAACATTCTTATTTAAACAAGGGCAAAAGAGAGTATGGTGCTAACCTTAGCAATATCAATGTCATTACTACTTTTTCTCCTGTTTATGTTGAAGGGTCAGATCATGAAAATAAAAGGCCTAATTTTGAACTTGTGCCTTTTACACATATATTGCAAGTATAGAACTTTCTCATATAGTTGCCAGAGGTAGCCAGCAAAACAATGGAAGCTGCAATATTAAGCTTGTTGCTTACTCATCAATTTTCATGTCAGTCTCATTGGCAAGTGGCCCAAGCCACAGAGAAGATGATACTGTAATTAAAAGCTGAAACAATGTTGACTAATTAATGAAGTATTTCTAACTAGATATTTTCAACTAGTGAGCCTGACAGAACTAAGAGAAATCTTCTCTGCACAGGTTTGCTCAAAGAAAGGTTGTTCACAGTCAGATAACTTCAATTTGAATATTTTAAACTGGCTGTATCCTGAAATACAAATTCACAGTTCCTTCACCAATAAGAAGCTGATATGAAGCACTGAATTTGTTATCAGGCAATGAGAATGTTGAAGTCCTGCATCTAGTTCCCAATTTCCGACTTATTTTCTCTCATATTGCATTTTTCTTTCCCCAGTTAAGTGAAGCAAACAATATTGAGAGTATTCATGAACATTTGGAAAACTATTTCTGTTCTTGAAAATAGGTATTTGTTTTTGCCTGACAAACCTGTGTCCTTTGGTGCTAGCAGGGGAATAGAGAATTAAATGCACAAGCAAACTACTAATAGCCAACAGGTTCTGCTTTCAGTGCTTTGTTTACCCGCCAGGTAATTTTCAATCTGGGATCCATGCACGTAATCAGTATGAAAAGGGAAATGTTTTAACTGCCTAAGGATTCCTTAGAGTTACTTGTCTCCTGCTACCTGTCTAACTGACAGAAGGTTCTTCTCCCATTCCACATGGGAGTAAGAGCCCCCTGACTTGCACAGAACCCACTTGCTATACAGAATAGGATATGCTGTCAGGGATCAAAAGCAATCTGCCATAACAATTAAGCTTTGTGGAATTCAAAAAATAAGAAAAAATAAATCACGGTAGAATGCCTATGTAGTATTGAGAATCTTGTTTAGTGTATCCAAGTATCAAATTAGTTCATCCTCCAAAGTAGTGGTCACCATCACAGTAAAACTGGTGAATAGACTCAGCAAATGAAGTTTCTTTACAAGAGAATATGTCATTTTAGGAAATTCTAGTAATAACATGGCACCTCACTTTTTCAAATATTAGTCTTGGAAAGACTCCTCATTTCATGTCTCCCTATTTTGAGAAACACCAGTCACTAACTCAGCTTCTGAACCATTTTTTATGTATTTATTTTTTTTTTTTAGCAACAACTAACCAATGTTCAAAGACCATAGCATTTTAACAATCCGTACTCAGCCCTGCTGCAGCGACAACCAGGGTATGAAATAAAAGCTCTAGACACTCTTATCAGCAGATATATTATAGTTATTACATTTGCAAAGGACTTTAAACTTATCTAAAACTGACAACTTTGGCTTTTTGTGTCATTGTGTATTCTGCTGCACTAGACTATACAGTTTGGCAGCGTCAGACATGCAACATCAATTCTAAATAAACAGGAGGTCACAAAGCTCACATTCTCAAAGCTATTATAGAAATTGCAGGCTTCATCCAATCTCAAATCCCAGCACTCACTTAAAAGCTCTAACCATATAATTAAATGTAGGTCAGTTTAAAAGTGGACAATTCTTTTCAGGCTTTATACAAGCCTCTTCAGTAAAGCCTTCAGCAATTCTATTCTTTTATCTTGGAGGGCTGACAGATCATTGTCAAAATCAGGGTCTTCCTGGTAAAGTTTTAACACAGGAAAAAAAAAAAGGGTACTAACAGTGTAGGAGGAGATGCTTAAAAGAGAATAAATCTCTAGCTTGCTCACTTCAAAGCTAGGCTTCCTCCCTTGTCTGTGACATACTGAGGACAAGTTTAACCCAGGGTAACTCTTCTGTAGTCTAATGGCCTTACACCAATGAGTATTTTGACCCAAACTGTCTGAGACATGCCAGGAAAAATAACCTTCTATTTTCCTCATGGCCCGGCTGCACAGAGAGAAATCTTTCTTGTCACTCCCTCTAGTTCTCATGTCTTAAGCTTTGCCTAGAAATTTTCCCCTGGCTGTCTTTGTTCCTACTAGCCATTATTCATAAGAGTAGGCTAGATTAGATTGTCCTTTGCTCCAGTGGATTTTACTCAGAGATATACTACTATAAGTGAAGTGTTAGAAGAACCTGGCCTTGGTTTTTGGAGTCCTGATATAGTTTCTTTTCTAATCAGAACAGAAAGAGACTATCATAATACATCAATTCCCTGACTTTAAGGCAGGTATGCTTGGACAGGTTTCCACTTTCACTGTGTGTTTTTAAAGCTAACACACACAAAATGTACTCACATTATTTTTTGTGAAGAAAAACTCTTCATGGGAGATGAACAGGTATTGGAGACTGGGGAAGCAACAGAGAACAATGAACCCCTACCATGTGTAGAAGCAGCCTACCCAGGAAAGGAAATACTGTTGTGTAGCTTTACAAAGCATAAACCAGCTTGTTTTTCAACTCAGGCTACATTCTTTTTCAACTTAGATCTATTTTAATCTCAATGGAATTTTGCTCACTGAGTCTTTTTGCTCACTTAGCACAACTAATTCTATGCCATAGAATAAATGGAAACATATTCATTTGCCATATTCCTACATACAAATTTAACTATGTATAATACTTTTAGCCATTTTACTATTCTTGAAGTTGTTTCAGTGTGAAAGGAAAATAGAATATATTCATTTAAATTTGCTTTCACAGTAGCCTATACTTTTTCTTTCAAAGAAGAGAAAGCAATATGTTCTTAGTGTTATGTATTCACAGATATTAATTATCAATATATTCAAGAAGACATCTATGCATCTTAATCATTTGAGGTGAAATCTATACATAATTAATATTAAAGGCTGCCTAATCTAGTCATATTTTTTTTTTTCAGTTTTTGTAAAAAACAGTGATACACTGCACCATGAAACAAGAGATCATGGCAATAACTAAGAAACATAATTCAAATCAAAACAACAAAAAGCATTCAAATAAACCCCTAAAAACTTCATTCAGACCAATTTTCTACCTCGGATGTTTTATTACTACACAGTACAAAAAAAAACCCATCATCTACCCGGCTGATTTTCAAGTCTGGAAAAGCAAATACACACCACCATCAACACACCCAAACCATCAAGGTCCTTTGTACTGGACAATTTTCACTTCCAGAAGGAACTCCCATGTAATTGCACTATTCAAGACATTTAGGGCCAGCAGATTATTCAGGAGAAATGAGCTATAACCCAGAAAAGAATCTGGAGGCTTAAGCACTTGTTCCTCACCCTCCTTTTGCTCCTTCACTTACGTCTTTGCATGACATGACTCTCCTTCCCCAACACTAACGACAATTCAGTAAAATCTTCTGCTATGGATCTAGTGTTACTATAGAGATAAACCACATTATTTCTGGAGTACTCTACGAACAGATTCAAAATTATATTTTCCATACATATTGGCATGATGCAAACCTTTGATGTCATCACTAGGATGATTTAACACAGATTCAAACAAACTGCAGCTTAAGTTGTTGATTCTTGATATAAGTGTCTCTTATTCATGCAAACATATACAACTTAAGGAAAGAAAAAAAAATGTTTTCTGCACTTCTTTTCAGGACTTCCCAGAAGGACATGCATTTGAGCCTGTATAGGTAACATGCATCATTTCTCATTCTCACAGTAACCTGACAATCTGGATCCATCCATATATAACTCTACACAGCAGACGCTCCTTCTCACAATATTCCTGGGCACCAAGCTATCACCATGCAAACATAAACACTCAAAATCCAGCACCACAGCACCCGACTGCTAGTAATAGCAGTACAAATGCATACTTGCCAAAAGTAAGTCTGAATACTAAGTAAGAGAGGGGTGAAAATTTTACCCTTCCACTGTAGCAAGTTCTGACAACTTACTATTTTAAAACTGGATTCCACCTACCTCCTCTCCTCTTTTTTTCATATTGCTACCAAACTACAACATTGCAATTTCAGTCATTATGAACTTAGGTACAGCATTATGTATTGTACAATCTGTGCCATGAGCAGGGTACCTGCAGTGACATGTCATACCTTCATTTTCTGATATATATCTTTCTCATGATATAAATATCTTTCTCTGACATTTCATACAGGTCTTGAACAGTGCCTTCTGCTAGCCTCAGAGGAAAAGAGGTCAATTGTTGGCTCTTCCCAGGTTAAAATCCTCTGCATCCCATCTCTCCAGCATAGTGAAGATACAATAACATTCTGCTACTTACCACAGCACACCATTCCATTCCTCCTCTCCTCAATCACATGTTGAATTGAAAGGATTAAGCTCTCATTTACTTGATGCCCAACTGGAGAGGAGATGCTTTAGAACTGCACATAATTCAAGACATAATTCTGAGCAGCCCTTTCTGATTAAAAAAAAAAAATATATAGTGTACAAATATCAACGTGGCAGACATCCTGTATGCTGAGCTCCAGTCCTGTTTGGATAGACTCCCACTCATATGAGAACAGGTCTGCCAAGGTGGACTTGGACCTGAAACAATTCAGCGAGTCCAAAGTGAAATACACCATTATTTATGCTACTACACAACAAATATTTAAATAGTTAGAGGAATATAGGTCAAAAGTAATAATGCTGAACCAATGCATTCTATTTACTCCACCACCACAAATTATTAATATAACTTTATGAACAGGTATATTATCTCTATGCTCAGCAAGCATACGTGTGCATAACTCTTAACTAAAGAAAGCTAGGTCCTTTTTTAATAAAGCAGCGAAACAAATTAAAACCATCACCTATTTCTTCCAAGTTATTATTGCCACGGGAAACATAAATGATGAAAAACTTTCCAATGCTGTTTGTAAATACTGAACTTGAATTTCTAAGTTAGGCACTAATCCATGGAAACAAATCAATGTGGAACAGAAATACTTGCATGATGTTTGGATATGTCACAAGTAGCATATGTCTTCTCAGCTGATGTAATGTGATTCACAGACTTAGACGAAACAGCCTTCTCATATGAAGAATATGGGTAACAATTAAAATATTTATTATATTACTACTCACATGCTTTTAATTTTACATTTAAAAGGCCATAGGTTCATGTGGAAAAGCTCTGAACACTATTTATGAATCTAAGTTAGCTGAAAGCTGAGTAACCAACAAGCCAGAGGTAATGGCAGATAAAGTCTTACTTCTGATCCCCAGAGAATTAATACTGAGGAATGTATATTACTAAAAACTAATTTGGGGATTTCTTCTTTTCTTTTTCAGTCCTTCACTATTCTCCATCATATATCTTTGGATAAAGACATATTCTTCATGTCAGAATTTAGTCATCGATTCAGCACAGAGCTGAGATTATCACAATTAAAGTCTTAGATTTTTAAAACCAGAAGGGAAAACTTGAACATTCGGTAGGGTGAGGCACATGTCTTCCTGCCTCCCTCTCATTTCGATATATATATATATTTTAAGGCAGAACAGTAACTACTACAGTCTGTCATGCCTGCTCTATTTACAGACTAATGCTTGTCTCCTTAGACATCCCTTTGGCATTCTCCTTGGGACACACAACTTCTGACAAGGAGATAGAAACCTCATTAGTGAAATATTTCAGTTTATGGCAATGGAAAGTCAAACGCATAGAAACACAAACATCGAATAGGACATAGAATTGACCACAGAATACAGTACCTCTGTATTCTAGTGGCCAAATAAGCTTCAAGGAAGTCTCTGAACCAGAGTAACAAAGCTAAATGAAAATTAGAAAATGGATTTAGTAACCTTTTTTTTTTTTTTTTCCCCCAGAACTCTTTTGAGATTCTGTTTGAAGACAAAGCAGTTTTTTTTATTTAAAGAATTAAACTATTGAAGTCTTACATGTGATAGCTCTGTTTCCCAGTCTGGCCTTTGTGGCTGAGTACAGTTACATCTTCCTCTGACTGTTGCTATTGCTTCTCTCCTGGAATCTTCTTAAGACTACTGGGAACTTGATGCTATTAGGAAACTGGTTTAGCATTAAGCATTAACAGCAGAAAAATTAAATTATGATTAGGTAAATATAAACAAATCATAAACTTCACTATGGTATTAGCTACTGTGCCTGCCTGCCAATTTGCAATCAATTTTTAAGTAGTCTCAGCGGGCCTTTTGCAAGGCGCTACAATTTTCCTCATACACACATCGTGTAGGCTCTACACCTGAGCCTGAGAGACACTGCTCAGAAGTTCCAATTTTTTTTCCTGCTAACATTTATTTGAAAGAGAATTGGGAGAGCATTCCCAGGTCCCACTCTCTGTATCAAGGTGGCATTAAAGCCGGCAGCAAACTGAGATAAATTGATGACTGTAGGTTCTCCTAGCAGAAGGGTGTTATGCAAGCCCTCCGCATGGACTCTGTTTCCATAGAACATGACATGCAAAATGTCTGATGCAATCTTCAGCCCTTGAAAAGTAAGGAACACAATCTTGGGATACAAACAAATGTGTGAATTACATTATATATATAGGCTACAAACATAATGGGTGTCATCTGCATTACTCATTTGTACTTCATCATATATATGCTCTCTCATCTTAAAAGCCTGAGATTGCTGCATCAGTGGGGAAACACCATATTTTACAACATATATCCTAACTTCTGTATATTCAATTAGCTCGACTTTTCCTAGGGAATGGCCAATTATTGTTTTGAGGATAATCAAAGACTATCACCTGGGCATGGCAATGATAACATGGGACAGATACAGCAAGTGTGAAGCCTGTAGCAAAAATGGAAACTTCCACTCATGGAAGCCTCTCAGGAAAGGCAAGAGAGAACTACAGAGTTATAGTGGAACAAAATAACCACCCTGGAAGAAAAGATCCATTCTAAAAGGCCACAAAGGTAGGAGGTTTATTTATGTATAAACCTTAATCTATTTCAATAATTCTCTGAAAATCTTCTGTGGTCTCATTCCATTTATCTTGCTTAGCACCCAAAACATTTCAATAGTTTCTTTCTCAATATCAAGGAAAAGAATTCCACAATTGTACCCTAAAGTTCTAGTAAATTTGTGTTTCAATCATCAGAAGGGAAGAACTTAATTTATTCCCAGGTGTTTTTATAAATACCAAGCTAAGATGAGTTCAATAAAATGTGCTTCATGTTCTGTTCTGCAGGAGTCTGAAGATCATTACCAATAAATGACCATTAAAAGAGTCTCCAGTTAATTCTTCAGTCCAGCATAAACAAGTGTTCTTGCCACTGCAAGTAAAAAACTATTAAAAAGAATTACTTTCTTTAAATGTCAAACTCAAGACTGCATTCAGCAGAGCACAGTATTACTGAGGTTTCTGTTTAAACAATGTCTGGGACAGGACTACGGATGCCACTCCCCTGAGAGCTTTAAAAACCCCACCAAATAAACCTGCACAACTCTTGCACTTAACATTACTCCAGATGTATATCACCATGTCCAGGCTGAACTCTGTTCTGTATCTATGAAATGTAAGTCAGTGCTACAAATCAAAAACTTAATAAGAACTGTTATCCAGCAGACCCTTCTCAGCACAAAATGCAACACAAATTTAATAAAAAGGATCATTATAGAAAATTAATACTACCGGGTAGTATTTCATACTCCAAATCATTAATCTTTAACACTGTGCAACCACCTTACCTAGGACAGTGATAAAGACTGGAGAGTAAAGAAAGCTAACACTGTTTTATTTCTGATTTTAAAGAATTACTGACTAGTCAGGATAAGAGAAACACTAAAAATAACATCAAATACCAAAGGTTGTTGCAAGTGCTGCATTTGTCACTTAATATTACTTATCATTCTTGTCTCCTGGTCTAATACGAGCATGACTGACATTTTTCCATTTCCTTAACATCAAGTCAGTAACGCCTAAAATATCTTGTGAAATAAACTTGAAAATGGAGAGTGTGGTAAATTATCAGCATAAATGGAACATAATTCCTGTGTCATCAGTAACCTTGTATGTCACACAAGGGTAAAACATCCAATGTTCCCTCTTTTTTTCACTTCTTTGATAAATTAAGAGTTGTAGGCACTGATCATCAGTTTTCTAAAATTATTTCTCTCATCTCTATCAACTGGCTTAAGTGTGGGAACGAGTTTGAGACATTTGCATACTGCAAACGGACTTGTTACCGACTGGGTCCACTCTGACATCTTTTGCTTCTGAATGCTGCAACTCTGCTTTTATTGGTAAGATGTTCCTCCCACGGGAACCTGCTCTTCACCAATCTATCACCAGATGGTATGCTGAAAGCCCATTTTCACCCTCCAGAGCCTGGACTTCAGCTATCAGCCACAAAAGCAGAGACCATACAGAGCAGTCCTCCTGCCACCGGTCCAGTGTTTGGTCCTTGAACTGCTGTCAGTAAATTGTTCCACTTCAGCTTTCTGGCTTACACTTCAACTATGTGGTTGAATACACTGAGATACAGCACATTAAATGCACAAGCCTGACTGGCATCACTCATTTTTTCATAGTGTAATAACTAAGGTTCCTTTGAAAACTAATAACTTCAGCTACTTGTCTCTGGAAAAAAAGCAAGAGTCCCATCCCTGTTAAAGGCTGCTTTCCTATTCCTCATCAATCCACCCTAAGTGGTTTATGGTACATTTTCCCCTCATTTTATCTCAAGCAGCCTGAAGTATCTTGCTGGAGGATGCAGATGGCCAAGACAATAGAAGGAGGAAAAAAAAAATAATAAAAGGAAATCAAAAGAAGGAAATTATCTTCCTTTCAAAGAATTCTCATTTAACCTTCATGCAAAGGGAAAAGCATGTTGATGGCTTACCACAGCAGTGTTTCACACAGCAGTTTATCCTGTAAGACAGCCATGAGCCTGCAGACTGAAAATTGGGCCTCTTGCAAGAAAATGAGTTTTGGTCCAGAGCAGGGCTGAGTACACTGAACTCCTGGAGACTTCAAGTTGCAAGTGAAACTATATATATATATAT
>NW_008602288.1:0-916 GCF_000691845.1 Merops nubicus | reverse complement strand
CACCTGACAGAGCCGGCCTCAGAGCCAAGCTCACCGATCACCACTACCTGCCTTCCCCCCCCTTCCTGGCCCTGGCTTCCAGCAACGGGCTTCAGACTCCAGCTGCTGCAGCCGCATTCCTCGCATACCGATTCTATCACCGTTTTTCGATCGGAACTTCACCTTAAAGAAACAGTGTGGCTTTTTTCCCCCCTTGTCTCCGGGGGGCTCTGCCGGACAATTCTCGGCTTTTCGGCACTGTGGGCAGCCATCTTAATTGTGAACTACACTACCCATAAGGCAGTTGCCTACAGGATTTCCTGTCGACACTGTCTTGTTGAACTGTTGTCCAGAGACTACGAATCCCATCAGCCCTTAGACAGGATTTCCTGTCGATGCCATCTTGACGAACTACAAATTCCATGGCATGTATACCTTCAGACTTTTAACCCTCAACCGGTGTTAACCCTTAATAAAACACATAGCTCACATATCGAATCTTGGTCTCGGCAACAATTCTTGAGCGTGGTGAAGGGTTATTTTCAATCTACCCTTGGGAGGCAAGCACCACATAAATATCTCGGTCTCATCTAAAACCCTCTCTATTTTGAGGGGCAAAACCATCGTGGTCCTGACGGCCAGTGACCTTTGACACCGGTTCAGGACAAGGGGTTTTACCGGAACATTATAAACCACTAGTGTTATCCCCACAGGAAGAAAATGAGGGCTCCAATTCGGAAAACCCTCGGGATAGCCCAATATTGTCCTGTACATGGAGTAAAAAGGAAGTGACAGTATTACAAGCACCTCTGAGGGAGGCGGTAGGGCTAGAGGGGGGACCCATTCTCATAAAGGTCCCCTTTTCTACTTTTAATTACGAGACAGAAAAATGTAGATAGGGAATATCGTAATGAGAAGGTCACAACATTAAGAGATG
>NW_008602287.1:12692-16530 GCF_000691845.1 Merops nubicus | reverse complement strand
TCTCACTGGTGTCAAGAAGGAAAATCCAAACCTGTGCCACTTGTTGCCTTGAATTTGGTGTAGGAGCTCTTGTGAATATTCAGTAAGCACTGTTGCAGCAGCAAATCGATGTGAACAAACCCAGCGTGCCCCAAACACATGTTCCAGCCTGGATTCCTCTTTCCATGATCGATGCCCTGCTCTTGGCATGACCTTCTCCATGTCACCTCAGCCAGAAGCCAGCTCAGAAATGTCAGGGATTGGCATTCTGTAGGGTCACAGAACCCCATCAGGATCCTGGGATGTGCTGGGTTATTTTAGTGATCTAAATGTGAGGGTCTTCATCAAATTCCCTTTTTCAGGTCAGCACCAAATGGAAGTTAACCCTCCCACCAAGCTGTTTTCTAACTATTTTGGTTTTTTTTTCTAGGGAACAATTTTCCCAGCAGGTAATGCTGATACATAGTAGCTTGGAAATTTTTGAATGTCAGGCAGGAAATAAAAGGAATTATTTCTATCCCTGTTAGGAAAGTGGGTCAGGCTGTGATATTTATTTATAGCATGTCTCAGTATTTTCATTTTCCTTTTTTTTGCCACACAACTGACTGATCTTCTGCTCGAGCTGCTCTGTAAATGCTGCTCCAGGTACCGTGCTCTGCATGTGGCCATGGATCGGCTGAGATGGAGAGGGGAGCACGTTGGCAGCTAAAACAGATTCAGACTTGCTTCTTGAAGGTTCAACTGCAGTATTTTGGGTGCACTGAGACCCCCCTGCAGTGCTGGGGCAGCTCTGGAGTCCTCAGCACAGCAGAGCCAGGGAGCTGCTGGAGCAGGGCCAGAGGAGCCCCAGCAATGCCCCGAGGGGGGAACCCCTCTGCTGGGAGCCCAGCAGGAGAGAGTTGGGCTGGGGCAGCCCCAGAGGAGAAGGCTACAGCTGGGGCGGCCTGCGCTGGGGAGACCTGCTGGGGGCTGCCAGAACGGCCAGGGGCCTCTCAGAAAGATGGGACAATCTTTTTTTTCTGGGCCTGTTGGGACAGGACAAGGGGAGATGGTTTGAAACTCAAAAGAATGGAGATGTAGGCTGGATAGAAGGAAGAAGTGTTTGACACTGAGGGTGGTGAGCCCCTGGCCCAGGCTGCCCAGAGAGGTGGTCAGTGCCCCATCCCTGGCACCATCCCAGGTGAGGTTGGCCGGGGCTCTGAGCACCCTGCTCTAGTTGGGGATGTCCCTGCTCCCTGCAGGGGGCTGGACTCAATGACCTTTAAAAGTCCCATCCCATCTAAACCCTTGCTATGATTGTTTGATCATTTAGGAAGAATTGGGCAGTGGTTTCATGCATAGCTTTGGAAAGCAGAAGGGATTGCTGCTGATGATTTTCCTTCTGCTTAAGACTTGGGGTTTTGCTTATGTCTTAGAGTGCAGCAGGGTGTTGATCCTCTGCTCTCTGGGGGTGACCTTAAACTCATTTATTTCTGATTCCTTCTGACCAGAGGGTTATTTTGGCAGCTCGAGGACATTTGATTTGCAACACAAGACACATCCCACCCATGAATACTTTTTTGCCTGGGTTTAAGTGTGGGGCTGGTTACTTGAGTGCTTATCCAAGTGAAGTGCTCTTCAGCTGGAGGAGAATTTTGATGGGATTGTCAGTTCTGAGCACTGGCTTTAAAAATTTTAATTGCACTGCCTTATTTGCAAGGTACACAGGTGTGGTGTGCTGAATTTTGAAATGCTTTCACAGGCACTTAAGATACATGTGTGACTAATTGAGTATTCCTAATTTTGGGAAAGTGCTGAATAAATGATCCGACAAAGCTTGTGTGCTGTTTGCAACTGAGAGTGAATCAGAATGGAGCTTGGAAACAGAAGAGAGGGTGGGATAACGAGTGAAAAGATGTAGACTTTGTGTCCACTTCTGGACTCCCCAGTTCAAGAAAGACAAGGAACTGTTGGAGAGAGTCCAGCAGAGGCTACAGAGCTGCTGAGGGGCTGGAGCATCTCTGTGCCAGGCCAGGCTGAGAGCCCTGGGGCTGCTGAGCTGGAGAAGAGAAGCCTCAGAGGGGATCTGAGCAGTGCTGAGCAAGAGCTCAAGGGCCCCGGGGGGCAAGAGGCTGGGGCCAGACTCTGCTCAGTGGTGCCCAGCCACAGGCCAAGGGGCAACGGGCACCAACTGGAACCCAGGAGGTGCCACCTGAGCAGGAGGAGAAACTTCTTTGGGGTGAGGGTGTTGGAGCCTGGAGCAGCTGCCCAGAGAGGCTGTGGAGTCTCCTGCTCTGGAGAGATCCCAAACCCTCCTGGCTGTGACCCTGGGCACCCTGCTGGGGGTGAGCTGCTGGAGCAGGGCGTGGAGGAGATGATCTCCAGAGGTCTCTTCCAGCCTCTATTGTGTTTGGAGTCTGGGATCCTTTGCTGGAAAAATGGATTCCAGTTGTTACAATCAAAAATGCATCTGGAAATGCTCTAAAATAACTCATTTGTTTCAAACAAAACAAAAACAAACCCCCAAAAACCCCAAACCCACCACAACTAATTTTGATAGATTTTTAAGATTCTGGGTTAGCAAGATCTTGAAAAACTTTAATTAGTTGTGTGTTAAGTTGGTTTGAGTCTCTCTGTAGACCAAATCTGTGTGTAGACTCTTTTCTGTTCAAGTTACACTGATATGAATTTTGCTCTAAATTGAGTTGGAAGTCTTACACGTAGGAATATAGATGATAGAAGCAGTAATAAAGTAGAATCTCACAGAGATTTTGTTATATTTTTAGCTTCTAAGCCAAATTTAAGTAATGCAACATGTTATTTTTTAAAAAGAGACTTTATAACCTGTCAGAAGGAAGATGAATTTAGGTAACAAAGGATTATGTCCTCCCCTCCTTTAAGCAGGTAAATAAAAGTGTAGCAATTGGAGGTAAAGTTTTGGGGTGAGTTCTTTTGGCTGCTGAGTTTTGGGCAATGCTGGGGCAGTTTGTGTGGAGTGGGACTGTTTGCAAGGGCTCTTAGCCACAAGTCGTGGGCAAGGGAAGGAGAGGGGTTGGTGGATTCCTTCTTCTGCTGCAAAGTTCAGTGGCTTCTGATGGGTGAGCTTTATTTGCTTCTGTTCTCTGCTCCTGCCTGGTGTGAAGCAGACAGTGCTATAAACCCCAGGAGCATTTCAAAATCACCAGTGAAGGCTGTGAGTCAAGGTTTTTTTTCTAGGCATTGCAAACACTTGCAGCTAAATCATCTTTCTTTCAAAGAACTAGGCCAAGCTCCAATAAATGGATTTGTGAACAGATGGGGAAAGCACAGAGCAACTGTTAGATCAGCTTCACACACAACTGCTGTAGCCTGCACCATCTGCCTGGCCCTTGTCTCAGGTACAGGCCTTGGGTAAAGGTGGGCTTCAAGGGGACATCCTGAAGTGGCCTTTTCTCATGCACAGACACCAGGGGAGGTGTCACAGAGGGAGAAGTTCTGTACTATGAGGCTCAGTCCCTGGAGACATTCGTGGTCAGGCTTGATGGGGCAACCTGCTCTAGTTGGGGATGTCCCTGCTTCCTGTAGGGTGGTTGGGGTAGATAACTTTAAAAGGTCCCTTCCAACACAAAGCATTCTATGAAAAAAAGACCAATAAGAAGTTTGGAGCTGTTGCAGTATGAAGTCAGAGGTAATAGAGTAGAACAAAGCCACAGAGATCTACATGTTCAAAATATTGCTTGTGTGAAGAAGACTCCTGTGGTGTAATGATGATGAGAATAACAATAATAACAACATCCTTTATTCTTTGTGTTCTCCAGTAAATTTGAATGAGGGGAAGAATTTGCAGTAGTAAAGGTACACAACAGTGTTTACATTTACAACACAGCCTCTTGGGTGTTTG
>NW_008602287.1:2586-12635 GCF_000691845.1 Merops nubicus | reverse complement strand
GTTCAGCAGAGATAATGTTGAGGTTCTGCAGTGAACAGTGTCTTGTGGTCTCTGAGGTGGGGCTGGAAGGAAAGAAATAGGAGGACAGGCAAGGATCTGGAGAACCTTAGAGGCAAGAACATCAGGTGGAGCTTCAGCACGTTTCTGGTGTGTCCAAATGCAGATGTAATTACAAGGCAGTGTCTCTACCTTGTGGTTGTGAAACTGGTCAAGTCATAGACTCATAGAAGGGACCTTAAAGATCATCTGGTTCCAGCCCCTCTGCCATGGCCATGGCCACTGCCTACTAAGCCAAGTTGCTCAAAACCTCCTTCAACCTGGCCTAAAACACATCCAGGGATGGGGCATCCAAAACCTCTCTGGGCAACCTGCTCCAGTGTCTCACCACCCTCACAGGGAAGAATTTCTTCTTATATCTAGTCTAAATTCTGATTTTATTGGGGGGATCCAGTGCAGGTTTTTCTTTTGTTTGGTTTGGGTTCTTTTTTTCCCCAGTGCTTCTGACATGACGAAGTGGGGTTGGGGCAGGGAAATGATCTTTTCCTTCACTGGTTCTGTTGCCTGAATGTTGAGTGATTTTGTGTCTTGTCAGATGATTTCTCCTTGGACATAATTCACTTATTATTCTAACTTTTGGGTGGTGTGAAGAGGAGCTAAAGTGCTTTTTTAGATTAAATGTCTTTGAAATTCCTCTCCTTTGCCAGCAGAAGAGCTGGTTGGGCAAGTGAAACTGTAAATGGATAATCAGAGAATCGTGAGGAGCTGTAGGTGTGGCTCTCCTTATTTAAGCTGAGGACAGGACACACTTTAAGACCAGTGCTGCTGCTGAAGGTTGCTGGCAGCTCCAGCAGGACTGTGACAGAGACACCAACCAGCCTTGAAAGAGACATCTTTGGTGGCCTTCATTTTTGGTGACAGCAGAAGAGCAGGAGCTGGGACAGTGTGCCAAGGTTGGAAGCCTGGTGGTGATACTGGTGGCCAACTGGAGAGGGGCAGTGTTTGAAACACTTGGTTTCTGCCTTGTTGTCTTGATGATTTTTAAGGCTGTAGCAGCATTTGTTCCTTCTGATCTCTCTTGGGCTGTCCACGGTCCTTCAGTCTTAGGAGGAGGCCAAGGCACATCTTTTGGGAGCAAAAAGGGATTTCACAGGTCTGTGAGCATCAGTGCTGCAGGTCCTGACTCAGACAGGAGGGGCTGTGCTGATGGTTTCTCCCCACTGCAGTTTCTCTGAGCATCCTTTCCTGGACCTCAAAGGGCTTTCCAGGCTCTGCCCTTATCTCTGATCAGCAGCCAGGAAATCACTTTCCATATTTTTACATATCTCAAGCAGAAAGGCCAAGCTAAGCTCTCCCTTTGAAGAAAGTCTTTCCCAAATCAAATTAACTCTGTCAGTCATTCAGAGTTTTTTCTTTCAGAAGCAAGACAGCTCTTCAGCATCAATGCAACTGTACCCTGGAGAGTGGGGTGGAAAGAGAAATGATTCAGTGTAGAGGGTGGTCACCACTCCTCTGTGCCATGGGGAGATGGGCAGAGTGACCTTGAACTCCCTCAGTGTCTTTGGGGTGAAAACCCTGCTGAGGGCAATGCAGAGGGTGGTTTTGCAGGTGCTGGAGTAGTGGTGTGTTGCTGTGAGGATGATTGAAGACACTCTTGGCTTGCAAAGCCATCAGATTTTGTAGGAATTCCGTGTCTGTGTGCCCCTCTTGCAGAGAATGGCAGAAAATGGCATTGGTGGGGGAATTCTGAGCTCTTGCTTTCCAAATGGAGCCTTCAGATGGGCTGGGGCTGTAGCAAACTGACAGAGGCACCTTCAGCTTGTGCAGCTCGTAGCTCAGTGGGAATTGCCTCAGTGCTCTCTGCTGGGGTTGTTGAGGAGTGTCCCTGCTGAGGTTGGGACCTTTTGTCAGATCCTCTGTGAGCCCACCAACACCTGAGGGTGAGGAGGGCTGCTGCTTCTGGTGAGACCCTACCTGCACTGGTCCCAAAGTGCCACATTTGCATGGTCTGTGGACCCCTCCAGGGCTGGGGACTCCAGCACCTCCCTGGGCAGCCTGGGCCAATCCTCACCACTCTGCCAGGAGAGAAATTCTGCTTCATATCCAATCAAAGCCTCCCCTGGGGCAACTTCAGCCCCTTGCCTCTCCTCCTATTGCTTGTTCTGTGGAGAAGAGACCAACCCCACCTCACTCCAACCTCCTGTCAGGGAGTTGCAGAGAGCCAGAAGGTCTCCCCTCAGCCTCCTCTTCTCCAGACTGAACACCCCCAGGTCCCTCAGCTGCTCCTCACAATCATGTTCCCCAGACCCCTCCCCAGCTTCATTGCCCTTCTCTGGACCTGCTCCAGCCCCTCAAGCTCTTTTTTACCCTGTGGTGGCCAAAACTGGCACCAGCACTCAAGCTGTGGCCTCCCCAGTGCCCAGTCCAGGGGACAATCCCTGCCCTGCTCCTGCTGGCCACACCAGTGCTGACCCAGGCCAGGATGCTGGTGGCCTTCTTGGCCACTTGGCCACACAATGGCTCATCTCCAGCTGGCTGGCCACCAGCACCCCCAGGTTCTTCTCTGCCAGGCAGCTTCCCAGGCACTCTGCCCCAGCCTGGAGGGTTCCCTGGGGTGGTTGTGACCATTCATGACATAGATGCACAGATTTTGTTCATCTGCTCCTTCCAGCCCCAGTGTGGCTGATGACTATTCCAGGCTTATAAATTAGGGCATTTACTTGTAGCAAACCCCTAGAAGAATCTATCCTTTAACCTCAGGGCCTTCACTGAGCAAATGAACAAAGGGAAATTGTTAATCAATTTGGGCTAGAAAGCCATTGTTCTGGTAATAGGCTGTAACAGCCCTTTCTTTAGTGGCTTCAACTTTAAATTTACCCAAAACAATGGCTTTTAATTGTGGTGTGCTTCAGGCAGAGCAGCAGCACTTGGGAAGGAAGAGGGAGAGAGGAGGACAACTCATTGTTTGCCTCAGCAGCTTCAAAATGAGAATGAGCAGCTGGGTTTTGGGGTTCCTTTGGGGCTTTTGGGGGCTTTTTTTTTGGTGGAAAAGCTGTGCTAAAACTCAGCAGACAATATGCTGGTAAGTCTTGTGTATGCAGAGCATACCTTTAATTTCCCAATGAGCAGTAAAGTTTCTTAGTTGAGCCTTGGATTTTTTCCCTTTTATTTTTTTTAATGAACTCAGCTATTAACAAGAGGATTACTTTAGATTTATTAGATGCTAATTAGATAAGAGCTTTGAGGCTTTGCCTGGTTGTGCAGTTCAGGTCTCTGTAGGAACTTTGTTGGTGTGTACTCGTTGGTGTTGGAAAAACAGACACTGCTGGTGCTACTTCTGTTACTCAATCCACACGGATTGATCTGGAATGCTCCACGATTTGGATTTAGTTTTATCCCCAGGAGCTGCCACTCTTTGCTGCCTGATTTTCTTGTTAGCATTGTGCTTTTTGGGGGCTCACAGAACTAGTGGGGGGTAGCTAAATACCTGAATTCTTTTATATAAAATATTTCTCTTTGAAATCATCTCGTTTTCTGTGACCCCTTCATCCTTTTCATCTCTTCCCCTTTTGCCTTTGCCTCACAGAAAGCTGACAGCACTCAAGGTTGGAGCTCTTGGGATACCTTTGCTGGAGTTTCAGCTCCTTAACTCCCCTTCTTTACCCTTAATCCTTAAATATTGCAGCCCACTTGTAAAATCAGTGAAAAATTTACTCCAGCTGCACCTAACAGTGCTGCCCCTGCTCAAGTGTGGAGCAAGGCTGGAGTGGTGGGTGTGTTCCCACGAGCATATCTCTACATTTTTAAATCTGAGGTTTTCAAACAGATCTGGGCAGTTCTTTTTCTGCCATGCAGGTTTTAAAGTCAATATTGTAGCTCTGGAGGTGGTCAAGGTGCTACCTGTGCTTTGTGGATGTTTGGCCACCCGTGTGTGTGGCACAGAATACTCAGAGGACCTGGCTTTTTGTTTTCTTAGGGTGGAGCAGCTGCTCCTTGCAGAGCAGGAGATGGAACAACCAAGGAGCAGAAAAGTTCTTCCTGTAGAGCAGCAGAGACTCACAGATGGGTTTGGGTTGGAAGGGACCTTTAAAGGTTGTCTAGTTCCAACCCCTCTGCCATGGGCTGGGACATTTGCAACTGGAGCAGGTTGCTCAGCTGAACACCTTGAGGGATGAGGTATCCACAACACCCCTGGGCAACCTGGGCCAGTGTTTCACCACCTTCATTGAGAGAAGTTTCTCCCTTTTCTCTAGTCTAAATTGCCTCTCTTCTAGTTGAAAGCTGTTACCTACCATCCTATCCCTACATGTCCGGGAAAAAAAGCCCCCCCCTTTTCCCTGCAGCCCCCTGGCAGCCCCCAGCAGGTCTCCCCAGCTGGAGCCTTCTCCTCTCAGCTGCCCCAGCCCAACTCTCTCCTGCTGGGCTCCCAGCAGAGGGGTTCCCCCCTCGGGGCATTGCTGGGGCTCCTCTGGCCCCGCTCCAGCAGCTCCCTGGCTCTGCTGGGCTGAGGACTCCAGAGCTGCCCCAGCACTGCAGGGGGGTCTCCCAGAGCTGGCAGAGGGGCAGGGTCCCCTCCCTGCCCTGCTGCCCACGCTGCTGGGGGGGCAGCCCAGGCTGGGGGGGCTCCTGGCCAGCTCCTCACCCCCAGCACCTTCTCACCCGGCTGCTCTCCAGCCTGGGCTGAGACCAGGGCTTGCCCCAACTCTGGTGCAGGCCCTTGTGCTTGGCCTTGTTGAGCCTCATGAGGTGAATGCAGGCCTGTTTTGGAAGCCTCTGGAGGTCTTTCTGCATGACATCCCCTCCCTCGAGCACGTGAGCTGCACCACACACCTTGTACTCCCCAGTCACCTACCATCGTGTGCCACCAAATGAGCAGAGGCAAATGGGAAGCAAGATCTTTCCATACTTTATGTAGTCTGGTTTTTGCATCTGATAAAACAATAAATACACACAAAGCAGTTAGTGGGGCAGAAGACCTCAGAGCCTGGGGGTGTTGGTAGTAGGTTAGCTGGGGTTAGGAGTTTCTGGTGTACATCATGAGGGTAGTCCTGTTGCTTAGCCCTGGATGAGGAAAACATTCTGTGTTGAAGTTCTCCCTACCTGGAGTGTTTTTCCCCCCTGGATTTATCCATGCATTCCTGTCCTGAGCCTTTGCTCACAGGCAAAGCCACCACACTGGGGAGGAGATGTCCTAGTTATCAGTGCCCACCAGAACCACCCTCACGTAGAGCACAAAGAGGAGCAGGCTGGAGGGGAGGAGAGGGTTTGTTTGCTTTTACTACCAGGGCTGGAGATCAGTTTAGCTTTCTCTATTGAATGAAAGCTAAAATTCCAGCTTCAGCTGGCTTTTAGTGCTGAGTATTTCTTTCTTTCTGTCTTG
The DNA here is from genome assembly GCF_000691845.1 of Merops nubicus. Taxonomy (NCBI): domain Eukaryota; kingdom Metazoa; phylum Chordata; class Aves; order Coraciiformes; family Meropidae; genus Merops; species Merops nubicus. The sequence continues at coordinate 7,258 of NW_008602287.1, read as the reverse complement.
GAGCAGGTCTGTGGGAGAGTGTTGGTAGAGTAACGTGGATCTGCTCATGCCAGGCAGTACGTGGGAGCAGAACTTAGCTCCTGAGTCTGCTGCTTTCAGAGGCGTCAGCTCTGTGGGTTTTTTTTTTAATATCCTGTATTTGTTTGTAATGGCAGCAGCTTCTGAAGTCTGGTGAGGAATCTGAGTAACCTACAGATAAGTATTGTGAGGAATCAGACAGAATGCTGGGGCTTGGGAGGGACCTCTGGGGATCATCTCCTCCAACCCCCTGCTCCAGCAGCTCACCCCCAGCAGGGTGCCCAGGGTCACAGCCAGGAGGGTTTGGGATCTCTCCAGAGCAGGAGACTCCACAGCCTCTCTGGGCAGCTGCTCCAGGCTCCAACACCCTCACCCCAAAGAAGTTTCTCCTCCTGCTCAGGTGGCACCTCCTGGGTTCCAGTTGGTGCCCGTTGCCCCTTGGCCTGTGGCTGGGCACCACTGAGCAGAGTCTGGCCCCAGCCTCTTGCCCCCCGGGGCCCTTGAGCTCTTGCTCAGCACTGCTCAGATCCCCTCTGAGGCTTCTCTTCTCCAGCTCAGCAGCCCCAGGGCTCTCAGCCTGGCCTGGCACAGAGATGCTCCAGCCCCTCAGCAGCTTCACAGCCTCCTCTGGACTCTCTCCAGTAGTTCCTTGTCGGTGTTGAACTGGGGAGCCCAGCACTGGACACAGGACTCCAGCTGAGAGTCCACTCCTAGAGCAGGAGAACCTCCTTGCCATTTAACCATTACATATCAAAGAAGTTTGACTCAGGATTTAGTTGGTAAAAAATAAACCATGTTTTATTTTTGCATTGCTGAAACACTGTCAAATTCTGTCGAGGTTGAAATTCTCCTTTTCTTCCCCCCCCAACACGTTTCGTGGCTGGGGCTCCAGCACTAAGAGGACTATTTTTCACTTCTCCCCTCATTCTTGATAGCATTTCTGTGGTGAATGATTTAGTAATTGTTGCCAGTGAAAACTGTCCAAAGAGTTGTCTGAGCAGAGGCTCTTGGAGAGCCTGGCAGATTGCATAAGGTTGTTTTTAGCTTGGGAGACTTGCTCAGGTTTCCAGAGCCTGTTTATTCTTGGTTGCATGCAAAGGGCTGTCAGTGCTGAAGCTTTGGTGCTGTTTGATTCCTGGCTCTGCCACAGTTATTCTCTTCAAAAGGATGAATTTTGAGACAGAAATATCTAGATGTTACTACCTACAGCTTGGAATTTGCATCTAGTTTTGCAAACTCTTGGACAGTAAATAAGTAATGTGGATTTTCAAAGAAATTGAAGCATTAGAAAATCTATTTAAGTGTGTGTGCATTTATTTATCTACATCTATATTTACTTCTCTGTTGATCTGTGTCTCCACAGAGGGTGCAGATGCTTCCTGTGCTCCTGAAAACTGGAGTTCATTCTTCCCTTGCTTAAGTGTAAATCTGCAGAACTGGAGTAAACGGCTTTTAAAAATCTTAAACTAAATTTCTGAGGTTGAAAACTATTCTAAGAAAATAATATGGAGGAAGAGAAAGGTGGTTTTCAAAATCTGTGAGGTTTCCCTTTTGAAGTTGGATCAGAAATGAACCTGAAAAGTGCTCTGTGGAAAAGAAGCTGGAAAACCATTTTGACTCAGTCAAAATATTTGAAAGTATTCAATGCTGACATGAACAGATCTATGGGAAAAGAGACAGCCCCACGTTCCAGGATGCTGCTCTGGGCAACTTCTCATCCAGCTTCCTTCTCTTTTCTGCCAGATTGGGTTTTGCAGAGTGTGTGTGTTTGGCTGAAGCTGTGTGTGAGGTAGGCTGGGGGGGTTGTGCCAGCCGGTGGTGATGGGCTCCGGCCGTGTGCCCACGGCAGGGTCTGTGACCTCCTGGGTGCCAGCCTGTGCTCTGCCAGGACCTGCTGCTCAGGCATCGACACACACTGCTCCCTCTGTGTGCCAGCCTGCCCTGGGCCACGGTTCTCAGCCCTTTCTGCTCTACTTCAGCTGTTTGGTAGAACCAATTTGGAATATTTGGACGGGAGCCGACCCCGGGCGCTTGCAGCCTGGGCTGCCCCCCCAGCAGCGTGGGCACAGGGCAGGGAGGGGATCCTGCCCCTCTGCCAGCTCTGGGAGACCCCCCTGCAGTGCTGGGGCAGCTCTGGAGTCCTCAGCACAGCAGAGCCAGGGAGCTGCTGGAGTGGGGCCAGAGGAGCCCCAGCAATGCCCCGAGGGGGGAACCCCTCTGCTGGGAGCCCAGCAGGAGAGAGTTGGGCTGGGGCAGCCCCAGAGGAGAAGGCTCCAGCTGGGGAGACCTGCTGGGGGCTGCCAGGGCTTCAGAGGGCTTATTAAAAAGTTGAGGACAATCTTTTTATCAGGGCTTTTTGCAACTGGATAAGAGTTGATGTTTTTAGACTAAAAGATGGAGATTTGGACTGGATAAAAGGAGGAGATTTGTTGCTGCTGAGGGTGGTGAGCCCCTGGCCCAGGCTGCCCAGAGAGGTGGTCACTGCCCCATCCCTGGCACCATCCCAGGTGAGGTTGGCCGGGGCTCTGAGCACCCTGCTCTAGCTGGGGATGTCCCTGCTCCCTGCCGGGGGTTGGACTGGATGACCTTGAAAAGTGCCTTCCAGCCCACAGCAGTGCTAATCCATGTGAGATGGGAGTGTGTATCCCAGTGCTCTGGTGCTTGGTTTAGTCTTCAGCCCATGCCTGCTCCTACCACTCTCTGCACTAAGGCAGAAGATGCAGAATTGAAATACTTGTATTTTGGGGTCCCAAGTGATATTTCAGATCTCCTTTAAACTCCTGCTCCTTCAGACTCGGTGCAGTGCAGTTGTCTTCTCTATTGTCCATGGTCTGTGGAGAAAAAATACCTTGTTGATGTCTGTGGGAAGGAGAAGTTGGAGCTGCAGCCAGGAGATTTCTGCCTTCATTTAGTCTTGCCAGCGTTGGACGTGTTTGGCTGTTGCATTTTGTGGAGGAGTGAGGGCAGTGTGAAAGCAGGTTCTGCACAGCTTTGCTCCCTCTTTCAGTGCCTGGGTTCCTGCTCATGACAAGGAATGAGCCTTACAAGGAACCACAAATATCCAGTTCCTTCATTCTTCACCAAAGGATGAAGCACAGCTTGGAAATAAGTCCTGAACTTTTCATCCCAACACCCTTCTGAGCTCCGGACTGGGTTTGCTGCTGCTGCTTTGGCCATCCCTGTAAGCAGTGTCTGGACAGATACAGTTGTCTAGGATTTATCCTGTAAAATATTTGGCAGATGTTGACAAAACCAGGTCCTTTGGTGACTTTATCCCCTTCTCTCTTTTGGTGGCATCTTGAATTTTTAATGTTTTTAAGCACTGGTTTTCATTGAGTGTCCTGGGATGAGTGATTCAACTCTACTTCCTGCTTTTACATCCTCCTCCAATGTCTTTTGCCACTCTTGTCACCTCCTGTTTGTAGGCAAGAGGGGAAGGGATGTTTGTAGGGTAGTCCTGACACCCTCCTGGCAGTGGGGACCACTCAGCTCTTGGACTTCCATCACCTAATATGGGATGGTACAGGGCTGGATATGTGCAGCTGGTGGTGGGAGGTACCTGGACTTGCCATGTTGTACCTTGTTTTGGGTTATGCACGAGGCACTGAGCTCTTATTTTGCACTAGAGGGGATCAGGCCTCTCCTTCAGGAGGTCATCAAGGACTTTATGAAGAGTCAGATACAGAAGGGGCAAGAGGTTGTGCCATGGGCTTCTCTGACCTTTTGGCAAGCTTTGTGCAGCCTGTCTAAATTTTGCTGGTATTAGTCTGTGTATTCATCTTTGTAGAGGGCAGTCTTTGGTTTTGCTTTCCTAGGGTGTTGATTTCAAACAAGAGCATCAACCTGACAGAGAAACCTTCTCTCTCAACTGTTGTTCTTTAAAGACAATCATCAGAAAGCACCTACAGAGCTGAACAGGAGAATCCCCATGGCCCAATTGTTTTCTGTTGCTTTGTTTGTGGTGCCTCTTAAGTAAATAAAAATTAATGATGGATCTTCTAGACTTTGGAAATCCTTTATGAATGTTTAATATCACTGAAGACTAATATTTGTCTTATTTTTTTTTTCTTTCCAGACTGACTGGACCTTCTGGGTATGTAACAGATGGGCCTGGAAATTACAAATACAAAACCAAATGCACCTGGCTCATTGAAGGAAGGTGAGTGTAGGGGGTTTAGTGCTGCTTATTGTGCCTTTTAGGTGAGATTTATCTCTGCTGAGTGCTTTAGATGCCATGTTTCTATTTTGCTGTTCTTAAAACTAGATAGGGCAGCCCTTTATTTGTGGTAAATAAAGTTTTTTATGCAACTGGGCCCTCCAAACTGACTTCTGAATTTGAGGTTTGCGTATGTAAAGTGCTCCTCACTTTGAAACTGCATGTGAAGAATGAGAATAAATGCATCAGTGTAAATAAAGAAAGGACTAAATGGTGTTTAGCTGTTATTGTAGTGTGTGTTTGATGTTTGGGATTCACTACACATGGGATTTTTTGGCAGTGTGAAAAAAAATTAGAGCAAACTCTGTTAAATGCCTTATTAATGAAGAATCACTTCCCATGATGATGCTCTTCAGATAATTATTTACTCATTAGGCCACGAGGACTTCAGAGGGACCATTCACCTTTTCTGACAAAGGTCTTTTAAACTGTGAGAAG
>NW_008602287.1:0-2547 GCF_000691845.1 Merops nubicus | reverse complement strand
TTCTCCTTCTGTTTGATCTTTAGATTGCTTATAGGGATTTCTTGCAGAGATTTTTAGGATTTAGCCCATTTTGTGCCTATCTGATTGGTGGTACAGGAGGTCAGAGCCTCTAACTTGTTGAAATACATTTTTTCATAGTACTGAGTTGACACCAGGACTACAAAATCAATTTGTTTAACCTCTAAAACGTTGCATGGTCAGTTGTGGTGCTGTGTGGTAACAGCTCTGTGCTGTTCCCTGAATCTGGAAGCAGAGAGGTTTGTGGATAGGAACAAATCATGTGAGAGCTTGGATGGTTTGACCTGCCCTGAACGCTCGGTAGCTGAGGTCTCTGGGCATCTTTGGGGTCATGCAGCCTGGAGAAGGCTCCAGGGAAACCTCCTTGTGGCCTTCCAGTACTTAAAGGGGACTATCAAAAAGCTGGGGACAGTCTTTTGAGCAGGGGCTGTTGGGACAGAACAAGGGGAGATGGTTTTAAACTCAAAAGAGTGGAGATGTAGGCTAAATAGAAGAAAGGAATTGTTGACCCTGAGGGTGGTGAGCCCCTGGCCCAGGCTGCCCAGAGAGGTGGTCACTGCCCCATCCCTGGCACCATCCCAGGTGAGGTTGGTTTGGGCTCTGAGCACCCTGCTCTAGTTGGGGATGTCCCTGCTCCCTGCAGGGGATTGGACTAGATGACCTTGAAAGGCCCCTTCCAACCCAAACCATCCTGTGATTCTATGATCTCAGAGGATGAGTACATCCTAAAAGGCCAGGGTGCACTTTCCTCTTCAGTCTTCCCTGTTTGGGAGGTCTGGTGGGTGGGGGAGTTGGTATTCACTTCCCTTGCTTCAGAAGTTTATTTTGGATGAGTAACTTGAATACCTAAGCTCAGAAGATGTTCAAAGGTGAGGATTAAGCTGTTCCAGAGAGCCGTGTAGAGCCCTGAAATTGGGAACCTACCTCTCAGTGTTAACTATACAAGGAGCCCAGGCCTTTCATGTGGTGAACATCAAAAATTAAACGCTCTAAGTGGCAACACCTCTTAATTTTTGTAGGTAATAAAAGTACAACTGCAGCCGGTTTGGAATTACAAATAATTAAAAAATGTTTTGCAAGGGTGTTATTACAGACCAACCAACCTCAGCAACTCTAGTACAGTCAGTTTAAGCTTCATGGCTTTTTTTTTTTCCCCTAAAGGATAATGTGACTCATGTTTTTCTCAGGAGTGAAGTGCTGCTCCTTGAGTCCCCAATAATGTCACCACAACTGCTCCTTCAGCCTCTGCTTGCTGAGAGACTTCCTAGAGAACTGGCTCTTCGTGGGCTTTGAAGTGAGATCTTACTTGCTGTAAAAAGCTGTGCAGAAGATGTTCCTCCTCCTTTTGAAATGTTCCTCCTCCTTTTGTAGCCAGGCATTTAAGTCTGTCTTTTTTTTCCTGCTGCTGCTTGTCCCCTGCTGTCAGAGGCTGGTGGTAAACAGAAGGGAGATAATCCTGCTGCTTAAACCAGCTGAAATATGCACCCTCCTGAACACAGCCTGAGCTCTCTGCCAAATGTGCAATTCCCAGAGAGATCTGGACTTGGAAAACAGCATCTGGGAAGCTGTGGAATTCTGCTGAGAGCCCTCACCCCCTTGCTAACCTCCCGGGCTGTGGAGAGCTGCTGGGCTCAGCAAGTGAAGCTACAGCCCAAGTGTGCCCCTGAAGGTGCTGGATCAGTTCATGTCAAACAAGCCACGTGTGCTGCACCTTATTACTCTTTTTGCACCACTTCTGACTCTTCCTGACCAGTGCCTGTGCTGTGTCCTCATCCTGGAGGTGTCCTCCATCCTCCCCAGGAGTGTGGGACAAGGCAGATGAGATCCATCCAGCCTGAGGATCTGCAGCCTCCTGGTTTGGCAGATGAGTGCTGCCTGTTAATGAGTCGTTAGCTGTAGCAAAGACAAGCTTTGGCTTTTTGTTCTTGGTCTGAGGCTTTTATTGGTGAGAGATTTTTCTGCTCTATAGCTGTCAGGCTGTTAAAATAGAAGCAGCTCCCCTATGATTTCAGAGGCTGCTCAGTTTTGAAGGGGTGAGTACTCTTTGTACCTGCTCTTGAAGCAAGACACTATCTTGGAGTTACACCTACTGCTCTTTTCCAAAGGCCTGGAGTGGGTCACTGTGCCTATCAGAACTTATTCTTTCATAGAATAACTCCCTAAAGAGTTCCCTTGTGTGGGCAGGGAGGACTCCATCACAAGCTGACATCTTATGGATTTATTTGATCAGGGTGAACAAGGATTTTATCTGAACCTGAGGGTGCTGCTGCTGGAGATCCCAATCACTTGCATCTGTCCTTTCAACATCTCCATCTGTGGGCAGGAGATGCAGTGCTGCTAGAGATCACCTTATCTCAGGGTCCAAGCACAATGTTAGCAGTGTCCTCACCCTCCTTGAGCTGAGCCCTAAATGAGATATCTGCTGTGGCTTCTGTGGGCTTCTCTTTAGGTGTATCTCTGCTTATTAGCCATGGAACTGATGGTATCTAAACGTGCTTGTTTGCAGCTTGGTGGGCACCTGCTGCATGG
>NW_008602286.1:710-10507 GCF_000691845.1 Merops nubicus | reverse complement strand
GGAGCCCGCGGGTGCGAGGCCCTTCTCCTGACGGAGCCAAGCTGAGCAGTGGAAGCGTCCCTGGATGTTGGCCGTGGCGAGCCGGCCGTACGGGGGCTGCTTCAGGGCGAGTCTTGCTGTCCCAGAACAGTCTCTCCTGCAGCGTCTTCTCACATCTCTAAACTTGTTTCTCTTATGAGTTTTATCCAGCAGACGTTTACTTTCAGTATTCCTTGTTGTAGAACAAGGAAATAGCATGACCTTAGTCCTGAACTTGTTTGCTTACAATCTTGAGGTTTCCCAACATCACAAGTAAATTTAAAAAAAAAAACCAAAACCAAAACAATTGATCGCTAAAGATTGTAAGGGCAGGGGGCTTTTATAGATGGCTTGGTGACAGTTTTGACTGGTGCCCATTGCTGTAGGGCATTGAGGTAGATTTAAACACAGAGCTATGAAATGCAGGGATCTACTAGGAAAGAACTGGGTAACTCAAAGCAGCTTGAGCTCATGACAGTCCGTATAATGTTTAGGGGAAAACTATAAATGCCTTTTTTTTTTGGTAAGGCTTAGAAATATTAAGTTCCTCACCAGTTACCTTCTCTGAGACTTGCTTCTGAGAGCCTCCCTAGAAACAATTTCCTGAAGTTCTGAGAAACCAAACTGCTTCTTTCTGAGCACTGAAAATTGCGCCGCTCATCGGGCCGCTGTGAAAACTTGTCTCCTGTGCAGGGTATAAAAGATACTACACTAAATACATCGACGTCAAGAAGGGAGGCCTGGGTGGTATCTCCATGCTGCTTGCTGGTTATGTTGTTGTCAGCTACATCTGGAGCTACAGCCACCTGAGTGAGTAACAGCCGAGCGGGTACAGTCCAGCTGGGGCAACAAAACCAGTTCCTCTGCTGCTGCTTTTAGAAATAAAATAAAATAAGACTGTGTTTACTACACTAAATACATCGACGTCAAGAAGGGAGGCCTGGGTGGTATCTCCATGCTGCTTGCTGGTTATGTTGTTGTCAGCTACATCTGGAGCTACAGCCACCTGAGTGAGTAACAGCCGAGCGGGTACAGTCCAGCTGGGGCAACAAAACCAGTTCCTCTGCTGCTGCTTTTAGAAATAAAATAAAATAAGACTGTGCTAACCACTGGTGCTTGAATCCAAGACCATGGACAAGCAAACTTCTTTTAGCTGTAAACTTGAATGCTTTTAGGAAGTTCTCAGATAAGTGTTTTCTTGATGACAAAGTAAAGTTCAATCTTGTTGCCCACTTGATCTGACAGTGCTTAGAAACAACACGCTCGGGTGTTTTCTCTCCTGTAATTTGAGGTGTGGTGGGTTTTGTTCTTGTGACTTTAGTGACATTAACTTGCTTTTCTCTGAATGACACAGAGCATGACCGCCGCAGGAAGTACCACTGAAGCAGGAATCTCAGAGAGTGGAGGCACAGCCCTCAGACTTTGCTACCAGGACAGTGACCCTCACAGAAAATGTCCAAAAGATTCATATTAAAATCTGTACTATTATGACCAATAATAAAGTGCATACACTTCATGTTTACTGAGGTGATGCTCTCAGAACTGACTTCATTGTCCTGTGCAAGTGAGTTTTGTCTTCTTAGAATCTCAGCCCTCCAGGACAAGTCCAGAGATGGATGGCTGGGAAAGTAGCTGCTGCTTGAGCTGTGTTACAAACTGGGGAAACTGTTACCACCAGTTCCTGTTTAGCTGCTTGATAGGCCTGAAAAGCACTGGATTTCTTAACAGCCAATGTACAGGTTGGACAATCAGCTGTAATCATAGAATCATAGGGGTTGGCTTAACAGCCAATGTACAGGTTGGACAACCAGCTGTAATGGTGTATTTTGACTTGAAAGAAGAATATCTGAGGTTTTGGTGGGTTGCTGGCGTGGCCACATTTCTGATTCACAGTCAGACTGTCACCAGGGGGCTGGGGATATTTGGGCAGTTTTCCATTGTTGTCAGCACTGGTTTAACTTTAAGGGAGTCTGCAACTCCCATTCTGTCACTGGGATTTTAATGCTTCCTACCTCTGATGACCCATTTCTATCAAAACTACTTGCTTTCATTGCAAAAAGAAGCTGGAAGGTTATTCTCAAGGGGTATAAACTTAAAAGAATTAATATAACAAAGCTCCATGAAACTAAACTCAAGGAAAACATGAGCCAGCAGTGTGCACTTGCAGCCCAGAAAGCCAACCAGATCCTGGGCTGCAGCAAGAGAAGTGTGGCCAGCAGGTGGAGGGAGGTGATTCTCCCCCTCTACTCTGCCCTGGTGAGACCCCACCTGGAGCACTGCATCCAGTTCTGGAGCCCCCAGGACAAGAGGGACGTGGAGCTGCTGGAGCGTGTCCAGAGAAGGGCCACAAGAATGATCCGAGGGCTGGAGCAGCTCTGCTGTGAGGACAGACTGAGAGAGTTGGGGCTGTTCAGTCTGGAGAGGAGAAGGCTCCGAGGGGACCTTATTGTGGCCTTCCAGGATCTTAGGGGGGCCTACAAGAAAGCTGGGGAGGGACTTTTTAGGATCTCAAGTAACAACAGAACTAGAGGGAATGGGGCAAAGCTGGCAGTGGGCAGATTCAGGCTGGATGTGAGGAAGAAGTTCTTCCCCATGAGAGTGATGAGACCCTGGAACAGGTTGCCCAGGGAGGTGGTTGAGGCCCCATCCCTGGGGGTCTTTAAGGCCAGGCTGGATGAGGCTCTGGACAGCCTGATCTAGTGGGAGGTGTCCCTGCTCATGGCAGAGGGGTTGGAACTGGGGGATCCTTGTGGTCCCTTCCAAGCCTGACAGATTCGGATCTGTTTTAGCAGAGGACTTAGTAGTGTTTGCTTAATGGTTGAACTTGATGACTTAAAGGTCTCTTCCAACCTAAAGGAGTCTATGATTCTATGAAAACTTGTCTTCTAGACTGAACTGCAGCAGTGAGAGGTTTATCAGGACACATTATGTGTATGAATGCAGCTTGAGGGATCTCCTGTGGGTTTGGTCCCTGCTGCTGCCCCTCCTCACACACCTTGCCAAGCCCAGCCCCTGTCATGACCCTGCCTGCTGACCACACAAGGTTGCAGGCAGGACCTGGTGTCCTGAGCAGGAGGGAAGGTGAAAACCACTTCTAGGGGACATGAAGAACCTGAGGAGCTTTGGTGGCAAGAGGAAGGCTTGGAGCAACTCCAGCTCTCCACAGGGAACTAACCACAGTCACTCAAACCAACACAGGCTCCGCCCCCTTCTCTTAATCTAGTCATATTCCCTCCTTAAAAAAACCAAAACAAATTCACACCCAGGTTTGTCTACCAGTACATTCCAGTAAAAAGAAAGTATAAAGGCAGTCCACAAATGAGAAATGGGTTAGAATCAATAAGGCTCACATGGTAGGTGCAATTTTTTTTTGTTTAATTCACATTATCATTGGCCCTTTTGAAATAAGTCTTCTCACAAAATGAAAGGGGGGTTTTGGCTTGCCAAAAAAAAAAAAAAAACCGAAATAAAATTGCTCTCAGAACACTCTACTGCTTCTCCAAGCAGTGCTCTGTAAGAATATTCATCTCCACTTCTCTAGGCTATGGGAACACCCACTCAGAGTGAGCTGGGTGAGGGGGGGACTGAGACCACGCTCGCTTCCCACCTTGCTCTCTGCGAAGGGGAAACGAGCCCAGAGGTGGCTTTCCTACCATCATTGCTCCTCAGAGAGGCCAATTTATTCTCCCTTTGATCGGTTCTCACCCAGAAGATTAATTTCTAACCTCCAGTATAGCAAGGAGCACAGAAACAAAGCAAGTGGACGAGGGTTTTACAGCCTGGTGCAGGCCAGGCGTGATCAGCCACCGGCCGACCGACTACGGCAGGCTGGACCTGGGAACACGACTTTGCTTTTCAAGAGCCACAGGGTGGCAGAATCCCTGTTTCCTCACTGAAGGGAAGGCATTTCCAGTATTAATTTTTTTTTTCCAGTCAGTCTTCCTGCTTCCACAGGGAGGGCTGAAACGCTGCAGGTTCTCCAAAGAGAAGTGGCAGAAGGAAAATACTTTAAAGGAACACTGGCGTTAAGACGCGTTTACGTGGAGTGCTGCACCAGAGAGGGGGTTGTGCCTCTATTGGCTTTTGGAACTACCTTTCAGCAGGGCTCAATGACAACAGGCCGAGGCCCAAATCGATTTTTAAAAAGGTTAAAACATAAAAAAACCCTTGAGGACGATTACAAAAATGTTGCTTAGCAGCAGCCAGCCTCTGACCAGTTCTTTCGGTAATGGCATTAAAAAAACAACCTGATTAATAGTTCAAAACATAGCGCTAGGCAGAAACCTTTGCTCAGTGCTAACAGCTCCCCTGCACTCTTCCTTCAGCTCTTTCACTGTCCACTGAGAAAGGCCAGATGTCCTTTGGTGCATCTGTTGGCATAATGACCTTTTTCACCACACTAAAAGAGAAAGAGAGAGAGGAGTTATTCCACGGTTACAGCCCTTTGCCTCTAGCTGCCCTTCTTAAGGTAGCTGGCAATTATTCTGATTTGGAAGCTTTTCTGCATCCAGAATTTGCAGCATTTAGCAGGTGAAATGAGACACAGTGTCACAAGGGACACGATTTATGGGATACTTCCACTCCTTGGAGCAAAAGCTGCCTCTGTGCTGGGAGTAACGTGGCATCACATTATTGTAACATGCTACCAAGGCAAGAGCTCTCAGCACAGCCCCACAAACAGCAAAAGGCTGTAGCACACAAGGAGAATTTCAGCACTTGAGACTTTCCAAGGCTACTCCATCTGAGAAGCAATACATCTGGGATCCACAAGGACCCTCCTGATCAGCTACCCCGAATTAGGCAGATAACGAGCATCTGAACAAAAGATTCACAACTTGGCACCTTGAAGCTGTTCAAGCCCAGAGAGAAATGTCAGTATCTGGTGCAACAGCATTCTCCAGATGTGTAATTTATTTACAGCTAAAATAATAAGCAGCTATTAAAGATTTTTTTCTGTGAAATGGATTCAGCTACTTAATACCCCTGACCAACTGTGGTCATTTTTACCCAAACCAGCACCTCAGGCACAGAAGTTGGTATGTACCATGACATAACTGTCAGAGCTGATGGGACAGGATGATTCTTTGCCTTCTAGTGGCCAGGGTGGGGCTTTTGTGGAAAAATAAAGAGCTGGAAACTCAATTGTGTTGGAGTTTTACTGGTGCTCCTCAATGAGCAGCCAAAGTGAAGAGGTCACTCCTGGGTTGAACAGCAACAGGGTGAACTGACAGTTGAAATACTGAGCAGTCTTTGCATATTCAACTGCTGCTACTCACAAGGACCTTCCAGGCTAACAGGTGAGAAGAAAATCTTTCATTAGCCACCAAGTGTAAGCAAATTAACTCATGACACAACTAGTATTAACTCTTACTTTGACCTGCACAGTTGGACACTCTCCTCCCACCTCCCCTGCGGTGGGGTTTCCCATTTATTGACAGACAAGCAAAGCATCCTACAACAGCCCTAACTGCCCCAGTAAGGCTGAGAGCTGGCAAACCAGTGCCCTAGAGCCTTTCTTCCCCTCGTATTAACTCTTACTTTGACCTGCACAGTTGGGCACTCTCCTCCCACCTCCCCTGCGGTGGGGTTTTCCATTTATTGACAGACAAACAAAGCATCCTACAGCAGCCCTAACTGCCCCAGAGAGCTGGCAAACCAGTGGCCTAGAGCCTTCCTTCCCCTCCTCATCCCTCCCTTCTGAGTTACCTTGTAGCAGGTGACCTGCTCCAACGGCCGGGGTCCTCTGTTCCCGGTGTTGTTATTTTGAGACTGCATGACTCCAATGACTTGGGGTGTCCTCTGTTGGTTAGGAGAAGAGTTCTGGTTCATTAAGTGCATCAAGGATAAAGCCCTTTATGGTTGTTACTTTGTTAAGAAAGGAAAAGACCACCCCGTTTATCAAATGATCAATTTTCCTCCACATCTCTTTGTGGGTGTTCTGCCAGCTGGAGCACCAGAGAAGAAATCAAGCACTGAGGCTTACAAAACCCAGAGAACCTGCTTTTCCCTGGAAAACAGATTTAGAGGGTAGGTTTAGGCTGCTAAAATACCACTGCCATGACTGAGAGATGTCACACAGATTACAAAACCTGGCAGATTGCTGCACAACCACGTACGATGTGGTTCTGTGTAACGTGGGAGTGTTCTCTGACTCCACCTCCATGTAAAGCTGCAGCAGTTGTAGGGTTTTCAGCAGTATAATGGCACTCAGGGTTGCTCACTGCTTAATTCTTGCATAGCACCCTTTCAAGCAGTGCCCCAAACATGAGAATGGCCACTGCTGCCCTCTGAGCTGGAGGACTGAGGTTAACTGAGGCAAGGGGAGGAAGAGAACAAAGCAGAACAGCCCTGTCCCAGGACAGAGGCAGCAGCAGTTTGCTGTGGTCAGATGGTGGGCATTAGAGGGAGGAGAAGATGCACGAGACAGTGCTTTGAGGATTATCTGGATCTGTCTCCACGTTCTTAATTACAAAAAGAACATCACACACTGTTGTAAAACAGGAAAGGTTTTCCCTCTTTCACTATTTCTCCAAGACTTTCCAGCGAGGCAGATCCAAGAGCCCAGGTGTTCAGTTCTGACTGCTAGACAACACACCCTCTTAGGGAGCAGTGTGGGAAATGCTCTGGGGGTGGTGTGTAGGGGAGGCAGGGGAGCCGTGTACCTTTTGCTGGGTTTGTGTTGGTTGAGGCAGTGGTGGTTGCTCTGTGGTTCCCATTGGCAGTTCAAATCGAGGGCTGGGTTAGATAGAAACAAGAAAACTGATGCTTGGATCATAGGCCAACATTTTACTGCCAGCTCAGTCAAGTAACTCCAAACAACAAAATAAGCATTCAGCCAATGAAATTCAGCTCACAGGAAATACATCTCCCCTTTCCCACCTCTCTTTAGATTCCACCCTCAGCAATTACATATCCAAAACCAACAACCCCATATGTGGGTTCTTGTACATCCCTGTAGCTGTGAAGGCTCCTGGGCTATAACCCATGCGACCCCACAGCACTGCTGGCATCCCATCCCAGCTCCAGAGGCTTACTGGTGAGTCCCTGAATTGTCCCTGCCCCACATCCTCAAACGGGCACACCCAACTAAACATTGGCCACGCCTCCAAAGCTTTTGGGAAGCCCTGGAGCACCCTCACGGGACAGGTACTGCACGATGTGGGACACAAGAGGCTACAGGAGAGGCCTGGAGCATACTCACTGCATGAATTTACAGGTAGGGCCCTCGGGACAGAATCCTACCAGGTAATTCACACAAATGACTCTTCGGGTGTGTCGGTGTCGGCAGAGGGGACCTGCAACACAAAGCTCAGGAGTTCATGGTCCATATACACACACCCCAGCTCAGCAGTACCAAATTCACAAGCAGATCACCCCAAGAAAGACCAGTGACACCCTACCCATGATTTATAGCCACAGAAGCAGCAGCCCCACGAGGTACATACCATGTTTACAGAAGCCTCTGTCATACCAGGGACAGTCTTTGATCTTAGACTCCGGGTCAATGTGCAAGAATGGACATTCTTTGTTACTGCATTCCCCTGTACCAAAGGCAAACACACTCCTCAGTCAAATGAGCAGGCTCCAGAGCAAGTGACTCTCAAAACATTACCTGGCTCTTGTAGCTCCCACAAAGCTGTTACCAACACTTAGAAGCTGAGGCACAACAGCCTTGCTGCCTGCCTTAACCTGGATGAAGAACACCAGGGACTCATCCCTAGTGAGCACAGTTCTACCAGACTGGGTTATTTATGTGTGCTCTTAAAAACAATGAGGAAACTAAACTTGCAAGAGCAGTCATCATAACAAAAACCAAACATTTAGTGCACCAGAAGTGTGGAGAAACTACAAATTGCACACTAACCTCAATCCAAGGAAACCTACAAGACTGTAAGTTTCTGACGGCAAGTTGCCTCATTATGTCCAGATCTCCAGAGCTGGAAAGCAAGTGCATAAAAGTTTTGCACCCCCATGCCCTCTGCTGCTCATCAACTCCCCAAAATAAGAGTCATGCAAAGACCAGCTGCTCAGCCTACTCGTCTCATACCCAAAACAGAACGTAAAGGCACAAAACCCAGTAAAAACCTGAACTTCCCCCCTCTTCCCCCAAGGGACAAGCTCTTGAGAGAGAAGACATCTACACTACATCAGATTTAGGGGGGATAGCAAGGTGAAGGACTAAGTACATCCAAAAAAAACCTGATAATCCAACAAACTCATTGGACACAGAAGAACTGTAACGCTCTGCAGGTGGACGAGAGGGACGCACCGGGATCCTCTTCACCAGACTCCCACGCCAGCAAGCAACACTAAACAGGAGCTACAAGGCCCCTTACCAAATTTGGAGTAGAAGTAACACTCAGGCATCTTGGTCATGTCATACTCGTGCAGAAACTCGCACTGGTCACCCTTTTTGCACAGCCCCCGTAGCCAGTGTTTGCAGACAACCGTCTTCTCCCCGCTGATGTGTCTGAACGGGCACATGCCTCCTGCAGAAGGATGGGGCAAGAAGGAGGGGGGAAAAAGAACAAGTAAAATAAGGCATGAGAAGGCACAGGGCAACAGCCACACTTGGTTCTCCTCTGCAAGAGGTGTCTCAGAAGACAACATTTTTTCTTCATCACTTTTTATTATGAATTAGCCTTTAGCGGCAGTCCCAACAGGTCTGATGTTACCCTCTAAGGAGCAAGAGCTCTAAAAGTCTCTAGCTCTTAATCCCAGCAACCAACACAGGCAGATCCCCAGCATGGTTTGTGTGTGGCAAGTTTAACCCTTCATTTACCAGCAGCACTGCTTATTCACTTCCCAACTTCTTTTAAAAAATACCATGATTTCACAATTGCTGCTGTTACTGCAACCTTCTTCAGTTATTTTTCTCCATCTAAGTTGTCCCTTCATCCTTACAAAACCCCAGAAGCACTGCAGACAGTGCAAGAGAGCCCAGCTTTCCCCCCCACCCCATAATTTTACTGGAACTGTCACTTGCCTTTCCCGCATGCCGCTTTTAAAAAAAACTCACAGACCGCCGCCCCCGATTCTGTGAAGAGAGCAAAGAAAAAACAATCACTTTTAACAAGGTTTCATGGCAACTTTTTAAATATTTCCTTCCTCAGCAAGACAACCTGGTCCTCAACATCAAAAGAACAGCAGTGTGTTGGCTGGGGGAATTCACTTCCCACGTAAGTTCCTTGTTCAAGTCTGGCCCTCAGAAACACCTCCATGTGCTGAGGGACACCAAGGGGAACTGCCCAGGTTCAGACTCAGAACACCAGGGCTGGTGTCAGCTGGAACCAAGGATCATCTGGGCCAACCTTCTATGGCAGAAGCCTGGTCTGGATGGCCCAGCAGAGGGGTTTGGCAGTGCTTGTTCTGCTTCTCAGATGTTTACGTTTTGTTGACTGAGTTTTCCTCTGCTGTTAAGTCAGTCATGTCAGTGCACTCTGGATTTACAGCCCTGGCAACAACAGCCTTCTATTTTTTGACCAGAACAGCCCGAAACAACCCTTGGCATGTTATCCTGTTATCCCCTGCTGATGCTGACAAACAGGAACCACAACAGTCAAGGGAGTGAAAACAAAAGTTTAGCAGCCTGGCCAGAATATTTCTGCAAACTATGTGTCTCCCAAGAATACCTGTATCAGATTATTAGGCTGCAGGAAAAGGTTTAGAGGCTACAGATACATCTAAAGCCAAAGGTTCCCTACCATCAAAATGCCACATCCTTCAAAAAGGAATTTTAAAAAAAAAAAAAACAAATAGAATCATAAAGGCGATTTGTG
>NW_008602286.1:0-411 GCF_000691845.1 Merops nubicus | reverse complement strand
TGGCAGCCCCCAGCAGGTCTCCCCAGCTGGAGCCTTCTCCTCTCAGCTGCCCCAGCCCAACTCTCTCCTGCTGGGCTCCCAGCAGACGGGTTCCCCCCTCGGGGCATTGCTGGGGCTCCTCTGGTCCCTGTCTCTGCTGTGCTGAGGACTCCAGAGCTGCCCCAGCACTGCAGGGGGGTCTCCCCAGAGCCCAGCACTGCGCAGACAAGTGACGCCTCCTGACAACAACGCCTCAGCTCCCACCCCCCGGCCCAGCTGGGTCTGACTACCCCTTCCGCCAAGCAGAGAAGAAGCACATGGGGATCAAGACAGAAACCTCACAGGGCAAGCGGAAGTTGGGCAGATGCAAAGGTAGGACCTGAGGACCGCGCTGAGATCCCGGGAACCTCCCTCCCTCCTTCCCCACCTCCC
>NW_008602285.1:42306-53008 GCF_000691845.1 Merops nubicus | reverse complement strand
GGACCAGGGACTGGATGCAGCGCTGGATGCTCAGGCGCCGCGAGTCGCCGGGGCTCTGCGTGGTCGCCGTCTGCTGGTTGTTGCTCTCGTCGTCGAGACCGAGGCCTAATTTTTCCATCTTGTGGTCGTGGTTTTTAGTGTTATAGCAGGTGATGCACAGGTCGTAATCCTGGAAAGGCAAGGAAGGGAAAAGTTATCGGTGTTCCTGTAAAGGGTGTCGCGTCACCTCAACAAATCACTCCTAGTCTGTTCCTGGCCAATTGCTCCTCTAGGGAAAATTCAATCTTTTGCACCATGTTGAGGTACTGGAGAAGGAATAAATTCAAACTGTAGCCAGAGAAAGCGTGGGGGTGTAAAGGTGTCTCGAGATCTGCACAAACATATACAGCTTGAAAAACAGGTTTGCTCTGGGCTGATGTCACAGGTTATTCAGCTAGGCCAGAAAAAGCCCCTTCTTTCCCAAGAGGAAAGAAAAAAAGCTCAAGGAACAAACATCTGCCCATCTACTGCTGCTTCAAAAGAAAAGGGGCAAGAGTGGCAGGAGAGGCACCAATTTTCAAAGAAGAAAGGAGCATGAAAGCTGCATTTTTAGTTTTCAGGCAAGTTCATCAGCAAGGCGTGCTGACCAAGGAACAGAACAGCATTTACCTTCTGCAAAAGCAACACCACAAGAGTTTGGGCTCAACTCTTTAAGAAAATGATCCAAGCCCTCAAGATTCGTTAATCCATAGGAAATTTAGAATTTATTTTCTGGTATGTATGAGAAAAATGGGAGCACCAAATTTTAATCAGAAATTTTCATAACTGAACTTAAGGCAGTCATTTACTTTCAGCAGGCAAAGAAAAAAATCACATTACAAGGCAGATTCAAGGTTAGTCCACCTTCAGGAGGGCACAGCACTGACCCAGATGACTAGGCTTGATCTTCAAACACACTGGTACTACAAAAACACTTCTGAAGACCAAAATGCTGTTCACAGCATTCTACAGAGACACAACAGGGTAATGGAAGAATCACCCAAGAACAGGAATCTGACTTCTAGCAGAGCAAAGCCTCTAGACCAGTAAAGCACTGCAGAGCCCTGTTTACAGAAATACTGCAGCACAACACTTCTGACTCTGGAAGAAGAGAGGACACATTGCTCTTCAGACCAATCAGCTGATCCTACTGCTGCAGCTCAAGCAATTGCTACGGTTCCCAACTGCTTGAGAAGCAGCACCTAAAACGAACTGCAGGAAATACAACTCTGCTTCAGTTCTACACAGCCTCAAAGTAGGAGACAAAAGTCATAGCAAGTAGCAGATTAGAAGAGTTGCTTGTTACAGAGAACGGTTTCCCTTCCTCTCTTTCTGAACACCCAGCAGACAAGCTGTAGAGATCTTTTTCCATCAGCTGATACTGAGAAATTAGTCCAGTTAGAGTGCTCTGAGTGAAAGCTTCCCCTAGCCTACCTCACAGACAGTGCAGTGCCATCTGGTCTCCACGTGGTGCTTGCACTCGTTGCAGGTGTAAACGAAGCGGTCTTGGCTCTGGGTGTGCAGCTCCACCAGCATGCACATGGTTGACCACTGGGCCCTGCGCAGTGAGGAGAACTCCAGGTGCTTGTCCCTGGCGAGGGTCAGGAAGGCGTCGCGCCCGTCCATCAGGTCGCAGGGGATGAGGGGGTCAGGCTCCACGATGGGGGGCAGCGAGTTGGCTGCAGGGCCAGCGATGAGGCGGATGACAAAGAAGACCTGGAAAGTAGGAAGATTTAATATGCCAGCACTAAGCAAGATGCTTCAGTCACCAAACTTCGTTACATAGGGTGTACAAAACCAAGACTAACCAAGACTTGAATGATGTGTTCATTCACACCAGGGTGGCATGCCTGTAAGGACTATGAATTTTAAATCTCTTGGTGCCCTGCAGGTTTACCTTCTTCAGAAGCATTAAGTAAGGAGCACTGGACTGAACAGTAACAGTAAAACTGTTGTGACAACCTGAATTGTTATGAAGTTCTATACAGGCAGAGTTTTATTTCTCCCCACTGCTCTTGCAGCAAGACACACAGTTACTGGTACTTGTCAGGTGTCTCACAATTCTCCAGCCACATCTGTAAAATTTCCAGGGTATGACTGAAATGTCAAAGCCTTGGACATCCCTCTGCTGAAGTAAAATACATGTTTCTCATTCTATTATCTCTTACCTCTTTGTGCTTCTCCATAGTGGCATACAGCTTTTGGGAGAGGTCATTGGACACATTGGGCATGCCAGGCTTTTTCTTATTGCCACGACTCAAGCTGCTCTTGTTCTTACTTGTCTTCTTATTGTTCTTCTTTTTGGCATTTTTACTGTCTCCCTTGCTCACCTATTAATTTTAAAGGCATTTTATGTCAGATAGCCAAGTCCCACCACACAAGCTTTTTATTACTTCCACATCTTGTATGACTGCAGGACAAAACACACTTAACAATAATCCACTCTGAAGACACTTACCAGACTCCCCTGAAACATTAAATTAATTCCATTAGAATTACTCCATAACATACCAAGATCAGCAATACAAAGTTCTAAAAATATTAAAAGCATGAATACTCAGGGGATGCACAGAAATGTTATTTACTGAAACCTGTTTTGTGAGCTGTAGATGAACACAGAACACCCTCTTGGATAATCACAAAGGGGTCCAGCAGATGGCCTCTCAGTGCAATTCAAAACCAAAAATAACTGAAAAAGTACAACTGACATCCCACTAACCAAAGGTAGGAAAGACTTAATCCCACCTAGATTTGGTTTGTTATAACTCTGACATATCTATTTTTATTTCTTATGCATTAAACTGATTTTGTTATAACCCTGTTCTGAGTCCAAAAGGCATTAGTACAGTGCAGCTTCTAGTATGTACCTTTCTCCTGTCATATCCTGCAACAGTCAAAACAGGTCAGCTTAACTTCAGTGATAATCAATTAGCAATGGCCAGTTTATTGCTCTTTGTGCTTCTCAGAGGGCCCCCACACGACAGCATGATGATGAAGGATCAAAGCAATTCTTATCCAAATAAGCATTTTTCCTAAGCTTAAAATAACTTTGTCAGGATGGAAATTTCCAGTGAACATGAATAACTACCTCACTCTTCACTGGGGAGTGCAATTTACTATCACCTCATTTTCAAGAGGTGAAACACAGGATCAAGAAAAAGTTACAACTGTTTTAAATAATCAAGGTTAAATAGTAACATGCTGCAAGCTCCTCCCCCATGGGATTTTGGGCACAAACTCTGTGCAGCCCAACAATAGTTCAGTAGTAATTTTTGCTTCAGATCCTTAATGCCTTAAAGCCTTCTACTAAAAAAGCCTATCCAGAGTAAACCACTGGATCACAGCATTCTGGTACCTTCTCAGAACCTCCTGCTAAGATTGGTATTGTAATATCCGAGTTTGGAAGAGTCAGCCACTGTTCAAAAGCTAAAACTTAAGGAAAAAGCTTCCAAGTCATAGGAGTATAGAACTCAGTAGTATTTTAACAGCGCTGATTTCTAAAATGTAAAGTTGGAATTTATGGTAGCAGGAAGCTAGACAGGTGAACAAGCCAGTAAACCCAAGTGCCTAAACCCCCTCCTTTTTCTTCTTCATTAGTCATATGGAATCACAGCTTTGAAATCAGATCATGAAATGCAGGAGCAACTCTTACATCCGTGCTTTCATTACTAGTGTTTTCTTCTCTCTTCCTTTCTTCTTCCTCTTGCTCTAGTTCTTTAATGCTCTCCTCCAGAACGTTGGGCCAGAAATCCCCCTCAAAGTAAGGCAGCTCCTTCGCACTCGTCAGACGATCTTCTGTTGCCTGCTTGAATATATCCTGAAAAAGAGCAAAACACTTGGTTACCACTTTGCAAGTCCCACTGAAAAGGTTGCCTTCACTTCTAAGTGATAAAAAAAGGCACCAGCAGATCAAAAGGAGAGCTTAATATTTCAATTCATTTTATGAGCTGCACATTGTAGGTGTAGATTCAACTCTGCATCACTTAGACTGTCAGATGTTCCCACTTCCAAGAAATAAATCTAGTGCTAGTCTTCCATATGCGTACATACCAAATGGCATAATATAATCACTATACTGTTGACACTAGCTGAAGTCCTGATCATTCCAAAAATTTTCCATACTTCTGTGTCAACAGCATAACCTTGCAATTTTATTTACCACAGGAGGATTAAAGATTCCACCTAATTTCTTTGTAGTAATGAGATGAGATTTTCTCTCTTTTACAGGACTTCAAGAATTTAGTTTGTTCTAAGGAATCGTTTCAAATCTTTTGCTAGAATAATTTCAGAAGTTACATGCTTTGAAGAGGATGAACTCTAAACTTCTAGTGCTCAACTGACTTAAAACTAATACATTAAACTCCAAGAATCAGGCACAATGGTAAAGAAGAAAGCAAGACAAGAGTGGTCACCCCCCCCAGTACAAACCTTGTAATCATGGACAATACGCTCTGACACAGATTTGTCCAGCATCTTCTTGTACCACTCTTGCAGTCGTTTGGGCTTGGGTATCTTTTGGTCAGGAGGATGGCAATGGAAGATGTAGTCATCTCCTTCACTAGGTGGGCATGCCCAGATATGTCCAGTAGTATACCTAGAATCGTTAGACAAAAAGAGACATGTGGGCTCTGATGATTAACAGCAGAGCTTGCTCCCCTCTCTGCCACGAGATGGAGCCACCACAAAGTTGGCTGGTGTTACTGGATGGACAATAATTACAGCTCATCAAGACTTGAAAACTCTTGTGTTTACTCTGGCTTCATTCGTGCAACAGCATAACCATCTTTTCACTAATTTTTAAAAAACTATTTCTATATGTGGAGTAGTTTATATAAAGTGTGCACATTTTCCACTCGAGGTAAAAATGAAATCCTGATATAGACTTGCTGCTGCCACTCTCCAGCTAGTAAGAGAAAGATGGAGAATAAGTATTTCAGTAGTAAAAGCCAGAATTATTCTTCCTAGAGACAGTGCAGTCATTCATTATGCAGCAATATTTTTAAAACCAGACTTAAACACACAATTTACTTTACTAATGTAAATCCCTTTTTTTTTTTTTTAACTTTGAGGATCAGTTTTAAAAGGTTTCACAATTATATCTGTGAATAAACAGTCACTGTCAACCTGTGCTGTTGGGTGTACAATTTAAGTACTACAAAGACAGGTGACATTCACACAGTAGCAGCTGGAGAGAGAATCTGATACCACAAAGATCACTTCTTCCTCAGTTCCACCTTTCATTTCTTCAGTTGTTCTGTGCTCTTTCATGCTGTCCCAAGTATACTCTCCTCCTCTTCTAACTTTTCAGTTTCTCAGCATTTCAACAACTCATTCTATAGATTTTGTAGTGGCCTTACACAGTTGTTACAGAGTTAATCAGTACAGACAGAATACACTTACCTTTCTCTTCAGAAAAATGGGCAAGGGCTTACTTGCAAGCCCAAAGGAATGACCTGATTAAAGCAGTGACATGACACAAGGACTGCACCATCAACAAGGCCAGCAAAATTTTATGGTCCAGATAAAAAGGCACATTTTTTCTACTTAGACTTAGGAAGTTTTATGTAAGTTTGGAAACCTAAAAATACCTGAAGCATAAGCCTCTCCAGAAAAACCTGCAATCCCTTTTTACCTTCTCTCCTTTTCAGCTCTGCACAGTTGTTGCCAAGTTATTCTATCACCAGATGAAGTTAGGCACCATATTCTCCACAACAAGATGATGTAATTTCATTTGCAATTAGAACTACCTAGCACAAATGCTGTACAGAAGAAAACAATAAAAACAAAGCTTACCCTAGTTTCTTGACATATTCTAGATATCCAATTAGTATTTCATGATAGACAGCAGTCCTCAAGCATTTAGGGCGGAAGAAATGAACACTGTCAAGGTAAGATATATACACTCGCCTAAAAAAAAAAAAAAAAAAAAACCAAACCAAAGATATGATGAGAAGCAGAAGTTTCAAAGTAGTTCTACAAGTTTATTCATGTTTTTTAATACATTTGAAGCATCCAATACAACAGCAATCTTCAAAAACTCTGATCCTTATTTATCTCTAGAAAAAAAGCTCTCTGTTGATATCCAAGCTTCAACTCTCTAAAATTATCCAGTCCTTTCCTTGAGAACACTGACAACTGATCCTGAAGGCAGCACTGTCTGCCAGCCAGCATCCCCAGCAAGGGCTCTGACGCTCCTACAGGAGCTGCTTTGTTTCTAGAAGCAAACAGGACTAAGAATCTTCACGTACCCAACACCGAACCTCCATACAGAGCTTCAGAGGGTTCAACCCAACTGAGACAGCACCAAGATAAACTAAACTTTGCTGCAGCTCCTCACCTTTGATTGGGTGGAGGACAGTCTGAGCCGTACTCCTGCACGTGCATCCCAAAGAAGCACAAATCCACACCATCAATCTCCTCAAAGGCAAAAAGTGCTTTGGTTCGATACGGGAAGGACTCGGCCATCTCCCCACTGTCCACAAACCTGCACATTTGCCAGAGGGGGAAGAGGAATATGTTGACGTAGCAAAGAATACATGCCACTAGGTAAAGGCAACAATGAGGAATGCTGTAAATATCATTTTAGCACAATCTTTAAATGTTTACAGGCTCACAAGTAATTAATATGCTGCTGTAACATCTCTGTCAACAACTGGTCGGTGGGGAGGCTTTGAGTACAACAGGATTTTTTGAAATAGTAGCATGTAAGTAAATGCCAATAGCTTTCTCCTCCCCCAAAAGAAAGGAAAATGAAGCGTGGGAAGCTCATACCTTGCTTTCATTCCTGGTTTTACTTCCACAGTTTTGTCAGAGGCATGTACCACCCTAACTGTAACCTCTCCTGCCTCAGGGTGATTCTGTCGTCTTAGGAAATCATTGACTCTGTTCTCCAAGAAGGTACCAAGTCTTGTAGCTGGTAACCCTGCAGGAGGGAAAAACAGCTCTAAACACACAGAAACCAAATTGTTCAAATGTTGATTTCTCCCTTCAGATGTTAAATGGAAAGTGACTCAATGCATGCAGCATGCTACCATAAATCAAAGCTTCATCTCTCAACACTAACACCCTGCATGGGGTGAGCTGCTTTTTACCTGCAGGTGCATTTAAGACTTACTCCTTAAATGAAGAAAGAATCTGTAATTCAGCCCTATTTTTATCTGTCTTAAAAGTCAATGACAATTAAGGCTCCTCCTGAATAGAAGCTGTTAATTACTTAAACTGGATTAATAAACACTGCTCTCAGACACAGTTTCAAGAGCAGACATTGCATTTAGATGCATATCCTCTCTACAAAGCCACACTAGCCAAGTTAGTCTCTCCACTTACCAAAATGATGCATTTCAATAATGGAAAGAACATTTAAACAAAACTGTGCCTGCCAGCAATGTAGTTATAAGGTTCTAATTTTCATACAAAGGAAGTACAAGTGTAACATTAGCTGACAAACCTAAAGCTGAGAGGGAATTTAGGACTTCTGGTGTAACAGGGCCTGCCTCACTGCTGTCCTCCTAGTAGAGCTGCATACCTGCCAATCATCTTTTCATTTTTCCAATTTGATATCTTTCAGTAAAGTGTCACTATACTATGTTAAGTTTACAATACATTGAGGTTGCTAGAAACAAACTGATAAAAACTGTAGAACCACTCATATTCTCCCTGAATCTAGAGGGTATTGATTTTGGAGATTTTTGGGAAAAGACGTTGAAGTCATTCATTGAAGGGTTTCCTGAATCTTGATGCTATTGGTTGGCTGAGGAATTATGTTTTCCTAAGTTAGAAATGTAAATACTTCCTATCTCTAAGAAGCATGCCTATCTAAGAAGCTTCTGAAAGACTTCCTTTGACTAGAGAACAGATGGACAACGACTGCACAAATTTCCTTCTATGCTGCCTCCAAATCAGCTGCTTTGATCAAGAGGAAATGTCTACAGAGTGTTGTTACCAGGTGATGCAACCTTTATCTCCATCAGGCCTCTTAAGAGCAGCAGTATTCACGGTGACTTGAGCACATTATCATAAATTTAGACTGCAGTCACAGAGCAACTACTTCCCAATGCTATTAATACTGCAGTTGAGATAAAAGGATGTGTAACTTGCATTAGCAGTGCTTTAAACCACTGTGTTAACCCTCTACAACAGACAATTAGCCAACAGGAACACCTGCCAATGCAAATATTCTGAACATCACAGAACTGATGTTCAGAACTGACCCAAATCATCCTCCTTTAACTCAAAAAAAAACCAGAAATAAATGAAGAACAAGCACAAAAGACACTTCTTTGTTAATTATTAACAAATTATTCCAGATTTGTTGGTGTAAAGATCAGAATCTTACTTTTAGCAGAGAATTTGTTCTCTTTCCTGGTTCGTCCTGTTTTCTTTAGGCAGCCATCACAGACAAAGCTGAAGCAAAAATAAGAGAAAGTACAAAACCACCTCAGTTCAGGCCATAAAGTTCCTTCAGCATCTTACCACGAAAAGCAAAATCTTTCAAAAGATCTTATCTGGTCCGGAAAATACCTCAATGGAAATTTGAAATAAAAGAGAGCACAAAAAGCAGTGCCAGGAGAACCAGCTCAACTGTTTCAGATCTGCAGAGAAGGATCTAAGCTCCAGGGGGTGTGTCACCTGCCAGTCACCCATGTCACCATCTGCACACCCAGGGAGCAGGGTCTCCTCTGGCAGGTCTAACAAGATTTGGCTTAAAATATTCTTGGAACAAATAATCTCAAGCTGCTGACCCTGATGAAGATGAGATACTGCAACACATCCAGCAAAAGGCTGATTTTTTTCTAATTCTTAAGTACACTGTGGCAGGAAATGATGGACAGACTCAGTCAGAGGATTTCTGCCCTCTTCTGCAGCACTGTGGATGGGACAACAGAATGGTAAAAGTCATAGTTCTCTTGTCAAGAAAGGGAATGTTTCTGCTCTTATAGAGCTTTATCTACATATAGTTTATAAGGTTTTTAAAAAAAGCTTTTAAAGCAATCAGAAAAGCCAGTATGTTGATCAAAACCCACGGAGTAACTAAAAAAACCTACTAGATTGGTTTTCAAATTTAATCTGATCACTAAGGACAAAAAAGTGAATTCAGCTATTACATTCTTTTGTTGTCACAAATTCTCCTGGAAGATGACATACAGAAATGGTCACTAGAACTAAAAGTTTCTCTTGTTCTCCTCATGAAGGGCTGGTAACTTTAAACATAAAAGGCTGAAAGGTTCTCTTCCACACAAAGAAATGTTAGAAACATTTAAGATGAGAAACAGCTTCACACACAACACAGTCAGATATGCTGCCTAAGTTTGATGTTACCCTATAGTAAATTTTTTAGGTGGGAATGCAACTTCTTCCATTAGACACTCTTTTAAAGATAGCCAGTGTAAGCAAGTTTCTCTACACTAACTCCAGGAAATCCATCAAATGCTCTCTACTTAAGAAGGAGGAATTCCTCACCCAGAAGGCCAGATTATCTCATTATGAAGAACACAGATCTGGTGCATTTTTCTTCCACACTCTATACATTCAACAAATCTGTAGAAGGAAAAAAAGAGGGAAGCAAGGTTAGTAGTATCATTACTTGCTTGTATATTTTGTAGTATTTTATTAGAGGACTTTTGGCATTTAGGCTCCTGCATCCATTTAACATAGAATGCTTGAAAACAGCCTCCAGAATGAATTAATCTTTCAGCTCAAGTCAGATAGACTACGCAGGGATACACTATTAACATTTTCTTGCCTTACTACCATCCACTTTGCTCATTTTTTAAAGCAAAGCCCTTTAGGATAAAACCTCTAACTGCTTGTTACTGTAAGAAAGAGAGGAAAATGGATTCACAGGTGTCAGAAGCAAAGAGCCAGGAGGAAGAGCTGGCTGTTAGTTGCCCCACTATGCTTGAAGCCTGGGGTATATTGCAGATACACTGCAGAAAAGTGGGAAGGAAGAAAGCAGAGGCAGTATCAAAGTCACTTTCAGAAGTAAAATATAAGTAGCAGAGATTTAAGGACAACTGAGTTAAGTGATATGGTCTATTTTACAGATGCTGGTGAATGTAATTTTCCAAACTACCTAAGGCTGCTTCATGTATTTGTATTTCAAACAATCTGTTTGAAAAGGTCTGTTTGTAGGAGTCTGGCACTTTGAGTGAACAGCTCTCATTTCTGTAGAGCATATGTATCATGTTCTATGTCAGGCCTGTATTCTAGTATTAGCTCTATCTCCACTAGAACACAGGGAAAGGAAAGTTATGAATCAAGTTACTATTCACTCCTTCCCACAGTTCTAGTGAAACAAGAGAACTGGGTGACCCTTATGCCCTTAGAAGGCTGGTGTGGGAGGAATACAAATCCTTTCTGCTCATTCACTGGAGAGGAAGACAGTTCCTGCAGAGCAGCAGCACAGGTGTATAAGGCCAGACGATGTAGACTGGCTTCATAAAACCCACTTGGTAGCAAAGAAAAGCAGCTGAGTCACCATCATCTTAACTTCACTGAATGTCTGCAGCTCTGTTTCCAGAGCAGTGCAGAAGAATCAGTGGATTCAAGTTTAACTTTTCCTTCTACTACAGCTGCCTCCAAAATATGGACCAGAAAATCCAAAGGCAGCAGAACAGCTACTGTCAAATGTCTCAAACCAGTTCTGAGATGTGACCATTTCCCAGGAGAGGCTTTCAGAGTTATC
>NW_008602285.1:36258-42275 GCF_000691845.1 Merops nubicus | reverse complement strand
TGCTGAACCCACACTCAAGACAACCAAATGCAGCAGTTTTGGCCCATACACAGAGTGTTATGTGTTTCTGAAGTACAGCTGTGGTGGTTTGGGGTCTCAGCACAGGATGCCAGCTACCCTGCTCACTGAGCAGCCCCTGCCAGCCAACAGAGCAACATGACATTTGGAAAACACTGAAAACCAAAGCTGATGGTGAATGCACAACATATCTTTTACAACATAATTATAATGAGATAAGGATTGTTTAAAATGTGACAGTATTACTTACAGTTCAGGGTCCAGTGTGTCATTTTTCCTTTTTGAAAATTGTTCTTTGTTTATTGTGCTATGGAGAAACAGGCAATAAAACTCAGTGTTAACACCCAGACAACATCCATTCATGCCCTAACACATATCCATGCACCAAGACAAAACTTGCAAGCAGATTTATTTATTTTTACAACACTCAGTGGCACTACAAGGAGTTGTACTTCACAAAGTGACAGAAAACAGAAGTGTATGCCACCCTTGACTCTGCCTATGGAAAGCATTCTTCACTATGGGACAACAGCTTGTAGAGAACCACATTGCTCCCTTACTCAGTTTTACTATGGGATAAATGGTAAAACTTGCTGACATTCAAGTTTTGGACCAGTTTGCTCAGTATTTCCTAGTGAAAGGACTATTTGATATGTCTCTGATATTTTGAAGGCAGAGAATTCCAGTTATCTTTGACTGCTGAGAAAGGTAGGTTATCTTCTTTCAGATTCCCTTAGGTCTCATCTGACCTAAGGATCAATTTCAGCTTCCAAAATCTGCAGCCCCAGCCCAGCCACGACTCTACACTGCCACTACCTTCCCTACAGCATTTGCAAGACTAGGAATTCCATCTTTTTGACAGTGAGGTCCCAGGTATCTTTTACACCAACCTGGTTCAAAACAGTCCAGAACAGTCCTACAACACCCTGATCTCTGAGAATTTGCCCCAAAGAGAGTGCTGTATAACATGAGAAGATCAGTCCATGCCTCTCTGAGACTCAATCCAACTTGCAGGAGGTGCATTAACCTTCCTATTCTTTTATTTCAGCCCTTATTCTGAAGGGCCACCTGCAGCATACTTTAAGCTCCTTATCAGATAAAGGACACAAGATCAACCTCCCAATAATTCAATTATAATATGGTGAGTAGAACTGTAAGCAGGACCTAACATATACATTCCTCAACTCTTTTGCTTTTGTTCATTTTAACTACAGATTGTGGGAAAAGAGGAAGTTCCTCATCTGCTTCTATCTGCAGTGTCCCTGCAATGCCCTCCCCTAAAGAGTTTTCTTCAACAGCTCAAAGAGTAACTGCTTGGCACTCATTTTTCCCTCAAGGGCTTCTCAGCCTCCCAGAATTCAGTTTCAAGATTTGAGGGAAGGTGTGAGGAGGGTACAGAATGAAAGACTAGTATGCCACCAGCATGGACAAGGCAACTAATCCACGAACAGCCTTTTACCATGATCTCAACAACTGCCCACCACTTCTCAGAAGCAAATGGCACTCCAACAGTCAAGTATTTGTATGGCAAAAGAAGGTTTCCTGCTTCTGTTGAATACAAGCTTAACAGCACAACCAGTCTATACACAGAATGGCACACTGGACTATTGCAAAGGATGTCTCACACCTACCTGCAGGCACAGCTGTTTTTCTACAGTAGAATCACTTTTTCAGGAAAAATATTCCTGTTCTTTCCCTTTTATTGGTATACATGCAATTTTAAGCACTAAGTGATTATTTTCCACTACAGTTCTGTCAGTCCAGATTTTAAAGAAAAAAATCTACAGCATAAGTCCAGGCTTTATACAGAAATCTGGTCTACTTGCTACTAGCCTACAGTGAGGACTACCTACAACTAAACTTCTCTTTGAGAAAGTGCCACAGACCATGATACAGCTGATGAAGGCACAGCCCAAAAGCAAACCCAAGAAACTCACGTTTGAGGTTGTGATGGGTCATCTCCCAGGGAAACGCTCTCCCCTTGGATCTCGTTGAAGCACTTCTCACAGAAGTGATACCTGTCAGCAAGAAGGCCATATTTGGGTGAACTGCTCCATCCACACAACACAGCCCAAGCCAAGCAACGAAGCCACCAATCCCAGCAGGCCAAGGAAGGGACAGGAGCAGAGAGCAGGTCATCAACGGCGACAAGGATATTCAATGATGCAGGTTTATGGGCCCCACGGTGTGTTTGGTTGGTTTGGGGTATTTTGTTTGGTTTGTTTTGGGTTTTTTTTTTGTGCAATGAAAGCCAAGTGCAGACAATGAGAAGCATGAAGGAGAAATTAAAAAAAAATAACACACACACAAAGAAATGGGGGTTTTCAGGACAAAAACAAAAACACAGAAGCAGGACAAGACAACACAAAGCAGAAAGCCAAGGCAAAGCACTGATTAGCATTACATCTCTCAAAGGGCTTCACAAGCAGCAAATTATTAAACCAAATTAAACTAGAGTATTCCATTTTAGTATACCCACACCCTCTTCATTTTAATAATCTATGCCACACACAGCAAAGAATTAAAATGAGAAAGGGGAGAGAGCAGAAGGAAGGGAGAACTGCTACTCTGATTTGTACATCAGCACAGCAGTTCTGTTGGCAGGAGGATCTGCAGGATATCAGTGGAAGAGGGATGGTCTTCCATCTGAAATGTATAAATGCTGAAAGGCCACGGGATTCTCTCCCAGTTGAAAGAGAAAGCCAAACATCAGAAGCTTCAAGAACAGTGAAGTCTGTCTTCAAAAATCTTACAGACAACTATAGAACTGTCAAACTATGTTGACTATATACCTAACATCAACTACACAAAATGCTCTACATTGATTTACACACAGATACATGTAAGCAGAAGATACTGACATGATAGGAAAAGCTCTACAATTACATAAGTCTAAAACTACAATAGTTATTATGGGATACAATACGCTGCTTTTCTACTCCTTCACTCCTGAAAACCTCCAACTGCTATAAACCTTCACGAAGCTTAAAAAGGTCAAGATACAACTCCTGTAGCTCTCTGGTTGTTTTCACCTTACTAAATGCTTAAGAAAACTACAATATTGGTAAAATTCTCTTGGCTTTAAGGTAAAAGCCTTTGTGTTTTTTTGTTGTTCGGGGGGTTTTGTCTGTTTAAGGTGTTGGAAAGCAGGAGAGCAGGAACTAAACTGCTGGAGGTGACAGAGTTTGCAGGTAACCAGCCCTCTGGTCCAACAGGTGCATTCTGGTGACAGGCCAGGGGATGCAAGTGTTAAAGCATGGATCTCCCTGCTGCATCCCACCTTGCTTTGCCAACTGGCAAAGAGATGTCTAGCAAGAAACCTTCTTTTAGAAGTCAATTAGGTTTAAATCCTTAAATAAACACACACAAAAATTTAAAAAAGCTGTAGAAGTGACGGCACTTTAATGCTGCTGCAAGACAACTCCCTTAAGGAAACTTTGGGAGAAAAAGCAAGCAACCATCTACTGAAGATCTGAATACACCTTCCAATGAAGATGTGCATCACAAAAACAAGTTTGCTCTTTGGTTTTAAGATGAGGAGAAAAACAAAGACTTGCCAAGTATAATTTTGTACTAGGAGCCCTAATATACCTGCTGCAAAGTTTATTCAGTGTTCTACATGAAAAACACTGCTGCATAGTAGGAAGCAAAACCAACAGGCTTTTATATATCATTTGTAGATAATAGAAGATTTAATTAACTGCAGGATAAAGATGTAGTAAAACAACAAGCTTCTGCAAACAAGAAGAGGGGGAGCAAAGGCTGCAGTGAACTTTTGCAGAAAAGAAACCACTAACACACAAGATAAGCTATTCAAGGGCACTTCCAGCTAATTTTTATGTTAAAACAGAAAGAAGCACACATAAAGAGGATGTATATGTAAATACATGCATGCCTTTAGCAGACTGATTGCAGCATGCATGGAACAGCACTGAGTGAGTTCTCCTTACCTGTTCTGGTAGCTGTAGTAAGTGGCATCTCGAGGGATGGTGCACAGCTGTTTGCCATAGCAACACAAAGTCTGTGGTGAGAACTCCAGCTGCAAAGAGGAAGGGACTGTCTTAGTGCTCATACATCCTTCCAACTGCTCTCCAAATGGGAAGCAAGTGTGACCAAAACAGCTACCATCTCCCACCTTACTGTGTGCACAGATCTCACAGTGAAGCAAACATATAAATGTTAGGCATAAGAAACATTCACTGGGCTGTTGTTCTCAAGTTAGCTCTTCTCCAGAGATGGAAAGCGTATCCAGACAAGACAATGGAAATACAGTCTTAATATACAGTGAAATAGAGAGTGCTTCTTCTGCAGTAACAAAACCACATCTGTTTAATTTGCAACAGCAAATGGCTTTGCCCTACTAAAAATAAGCCTCCATTTACTGTTTCTTCTCCTCCCCAAGGGCTTACATATAAATAGATGATTTAAGCACTAGCTAGAATTAGAAGATCTGTGAAAACCTCAAAATCAGATTACTCAAGATTGCCAAATCCTGGTAAACTTTCAACAGTTTTGACACATCATAACAGCTAACAACTGCAACTGCTGTATTTTTTTCCCCCTTCAACACCAGGAAGCAAGTAGCAGACGAGCAGTAACTTCTTTTCTTACCTTTCTTCCACAGCAATAACCAAGGCCCTGCATAACTGGGTCAATTTCTTGCTCAAACACCTCTGCCAGCTTGGAGCAGTATTTATACACCCGGGATGTTTTGCGGTTATACAGCCAGGCATTGTTGAACATGAGCCAGATGTCATCCACATATTGCCATGGCTCCTGATACTGTCCTGTGTCCAGCTTCCTCTTGATGGTAGAAAGGTCCATGGGGTTCTTCACGATGTCAAAATAATCCTGCAGGAATACAGAGGGTATCAGGAGACGACCACAGAGCTATGTTGTGACATCACACCTTACATGTTCCCAGCATAGAAATTCTTCTGCAGCACATCAAGAAAAACAGGTTCCTCCCCTGCCTTGGTTGTCCAACTGCTTATGACATACAATGAAATCTCCAGGTAATACCATTATCACTCCCCAGTGCTTTCTCTTCAGTATTATTTCTCAGGTTCTATTGCTCTTCCACCCTTGATGAAATAAAGCCACTTTAATTTAAAAGCACTAATAGAAAACAACTGGTTTTAGTAGATTAGACAGCCTAATAAACAAAAATAAATAACTTTACTGGATGATAAAGATACCATGACTCCTCTAAAGAATGCCCTTTTCCACACACACACCCCACCTGATTTAGGGGACCACTTCTAAAGTCCTCAGAATAAAAAAACTTGTTAAAGAATATTAGCAGTATTAATGCCTGCTTGTAATACAGCAGGCCTTGAATTTTTGTAGTATCTAGCCTAAAAAAAAAAACAACACCACACCAAAAATCAAACAAGAAACCTTTCAGGCAAAAAAATTATGCCCAAAGCACTTCAGTAGGACTTCTATGTATACATATTGTGCTTAAATAGTGAACTGGTGTGGGCAGTCCAGAGTTTGTAACAGATCCTTAAGGGCAGCAATGTCTTCTGAAGACAATTCTGAAACAAGCAGAGAATTCAACCTTAACAAAAACTAATTTAAAGTCTCTTCCTTGCTTGTAACAGATTAGTAGTCATTGATAGATTATTTTTCAAGTGTCTTGATCTGCTTAATTTCCCCCATATGAGAAACACCTATGGAATTCAGCAACAGAAGCATCAAAACATGAAGCAACATCCACATAAAGCCCACGCAGCACTGGGAAACTGTTTATAATCACTTCCATGTATGATATAGCTATTTATTTATCAAAAGGAACAAAGAATCAAATTTCTGAAAAAAATAGACTTAAGTCAGATGTTTTACGTTCCACTGCTTAAGAGAAATCTCTTTGAATCCACCAACATAAAAACGTTAACCAGGCAGACTTTGAGAAGCTGCTGTCAGAGTTATGTCACAAAACAGCAGTTGTGAACTGAAGCTAGGAAGGCATCTTGCTAAGACACTCACAGGAATGC
>NW_008602285.1:13928-36245 GCF_000691845.1 Merops nubicus | reverse complement strand
CCACCGGCTGTCGGAATGGCAGAGACTCTGGATCCTGGCGGTAAAGTGCCTCCAGCGTTGGCATAAGCGCCTGTCGTAGCTCTTCTGGCTTGAAAACTTGGAGAAACAATCAACATTAGAAAGAGAACAGAAGACACCTGCTGGGAAATGTGAGGTCTGTGGGTCAAGAAGACTCCAGGTGATGAGTTTTAAGGTACTTAACATGGTTTATCTCCTCTGCAACACTGAGTTCTGAGAAGGATGTTAAAATGACCACCTGGACACAAGGAGATGGCCAAAATGGCAAACAGAATCTTGGCTGGATCACAGGGAGACACTGCTAAGTTTAATAGAGGCAGTTTACATCCCAGACATGGTTCCTCTGAGGTCCCAAGAAAACACTTGTCTAGAAAAATCTGTAACTGTGGAACATTTCAAATCTCTGCTGTATTAACAACTTTACTAAAGCTTAACGTCTAACATGAAAGCCTTAAAGAACTTGCCCAAAGCCAGTTACAGGCACCTGTATTTTTGTCCAAAAGCCACAAAGAACAACCCACATAAGCCTACTCAGTACCAACGAAGAAAGCTCAGGGTTTTTTTGCCCCCCATCTAAGATTTCCCCAGGGAGATACAGTCAATTTCAGTCAAAACAGTGTTCCTGTGCTTACTCTTTTTCTTGGACTGCCCAGCTGCTGGAGAAGACTGAGTAGCTGGAGTGGTGGGTCTTTCTTCCCCTTCTGGTACTTCAGTCTTCACTTCAGGTTTCTTCTCTTCTTGCTCCATGGGGTCTGGTTTACATTCCTCTACGACTGGTTCTGCTTTAACCTGGAAAATAGTTTGGAGCCTGTCACTTAGTCTCCTGTGAAGTGACCCATCCACGTTTTTGTCCTTAACCTATCTGCCACCCTGCCCACTGCTCTTCCTCAGGGTTAAGGGTATCTACATCATAGTCAAAAGCCCAAAATCTGAGCAGATGGCTAGAATGCATCTTTAGACACTGCAGCAGTAGCAGTGACGCCCTGCTAACCAGCTCTGAGCCACAAGCAGACACACAGGTACTCGTCCAGCTCTTCAGGCAGGTCCAACTCTCATACACTGGGGCTGCCAAGATGATGATTCTGGCAGCCAAGCTTCTAGCTGTCCTCATGACAAGTTGTCAGAGCCCAGTAAAGCAGACCAGCATGTACACAGAACCATTTAGGTTGGAAAAGACCTTTAAGGTCATCAAGTCCAACCATAAAACTAATGCTGCCAAGTCCACCACTAAGCCATGGCCCTAAGTGCCACGTCTGCACATCTTTCAAATACTTCCAGGGGTGGTGTATCAAGCCTGTTCCAGTGCTTGAAAACCGTTTCTGTGAATAAATTTTCCCCAAACCAAATCTAAATCTCCCCAATACAGCTTGAGGCCATTTCTTCTCATCCTAATATCTGCTGTTCAAACATCTAACAGCTGACAACAACACCTAGACTGACCTGAGTGCACTCTTACATTGGCATTTACCAAGAAGCCTCCCAGCTGCAAGCACATTATCATGGTCCTTCAACTACAATTTCACCAGAATAAATGGTCTTCTTTAGGAAGAAGTAGAGGAAGACAACAATTAAAACAGCAGCACCATGTAGCACCTACAGCTCTCAAACTGGAAGTAATGGCTTGCATGGAGACAGAAAGCATCTAGCAGCACTAGTTAAAGATTTTACCCAACAACTGTCCAACAATCTCACCTCAGATTTCTCCTCCATTTGCATCTCTGTCTGTTCTGGTTCCCCTTCTTCTGTTTTAATATCCATTTTCACTTCCTGCAAGGGTGGCTGCTGCTGCTCTGGAACAGTCTGCTGGGAGTTTACCTCTGTGCTGCTGGTGGATGGGGGGTTGGATACCTGCCCATCGATGCTTACAGCTGGTTGGGAAAGCTGAGGGAATAAAATACACATTGCAAACAGACATTACAACTTTTTTACTTTCTCTGATCTACTTTTTACCTATAGTACATTTCCACAAAGTTTAAGTGCAATCTAATCCTTCTACTTGCTTCACCTGAAGAACATACTGCTGCTCAACTCCAGTTATTAAAAAAACCACATGCAACAAAACACATGCTGGGAGGCCTGGTATAGAGGAAATTATGAACTGTTTTCATGTTTTATACACCACCTCTATGCATACGTAGACATAACTAAATACCTCATCTATGTTTCACAGTAAATTTCAAAAGATGCACTAGAATTCTGAAGACAGGTCCCTCTCTGGAAATACCAGATTATCTACAGACTTGTCTTGATGCTAAAAAGGTTACTTCTGAAAGGGGAAAAAAAGCCATTTTGACATTAAATATGCCAGAAACTACTTCCATAATCACAGACTAGCATAAGTAACCAAGACCAAGTGAACATGAAACCTCACGGGCACGGGCAGGGAAAGCACACAGTATTTTCTTACAGGGGTAGTGGGGTGCTGAGGCTGCAGCGGCGCCGTCGGCGTGGGGACAGAGGCAGTGGTGCTCTGCTGTGACAAGGGCTGCTGCTGCTGCTCTGCAGAAGGTGTCACTGGAACTGGAGGCTGGACTTGTGGAGGCAGCTGTGCCTGAGGAGGTGTCGGAGTCTGCCTTTGAGGGGGGTGCATAGTTTGTGACTGTGGTCCAGGTGGCAGTGCCTGAGGAGTAGGTGTGGGGGCAGCACTGGCAGCAGCTGCTGCCTGCTGCTGCTGTGACCCCAAGCCTGGGGGGGTGTGGTGAGGCGTTGGGGTTCGGCTGGGTACTGGAGAGGGAGAATTTCGGTGCATGGGAGGTTGTGGAAGAGGTGGGCAGTGAATGTGGCTCCCTTGAGAACCTGGAGCCATGGCAGGAGAATTCACAGGACAGGAAGCGCTGGTCATTTGTGCCTGTAGGGTAACAAGTACATGTCTGCAGTTACTTGAGATATCAAAGTGAGAGGAATCACTGCCAAATGGCTGCTTTCCTACAGTTACTGGCATACTTTTAAAAACATGACAAAATATCTGATCTGTTTTTAAGGACTCTGTTTCAAAAGAAGTGGTCTGTTCGATTTATTTTGCTCCACATAAACAAAGCTTTTTTGTAATTTATCCAGCTCTGAAAGAGAAGTTTCAGTAGAATAACTTACACTGGCTGATACATTTAATGAATGGCACACCTACACTCCCAGCTCACAAAACATCTCTTTCTAAAACTGCAGATTTGTACGTCCTGAGCATGGGACAATGCACCACAGTGAAAAATTGCATTCAGATACACTTAGCATCCCCATGTCCCCACCCCCAGGACTAAAAACTGAATTTACCACCAGAAATAAGTACAGCTGTAGCTGTACCATTACAAGACTACAGAAAAACTGTACTGGGCAAGGAAAAATGCTGTCACTCCACAATAATCTTGTCTGCAAACTAGGAAGAAGCATCAACGAGAAGCAAACTGACATTCCCTACTTCTTCCTGGTCTGAGATTCTTGCTGAAAAGGGAAAGGGAAAGGACAGAAAAAAAACTGCTAGACTAAGTTCAGATCTTTAGTAGCAATAACTCTCCTATCCTCCACTGCCAGCAACACACACAGGTCCTGGATAGACAGGTCTTTCTGCAAATTATTCCAACATCTATTAATTTCTCAGACTCTGCTGCTTCACCAAGAAATTCAGCAAGAAATTCTCAACTACTGCATGCTGAGTAACAGTTTCTTCTTTGCTCCATAAAAACAAACTTTAAAACATTCCTTTGTCACGCTTCAACATAAGCCTGAGACTGACCACAACTCCAAAAGCTTCTTGAGAAAACAAGTTGTTTTCCATAGAGCACAATGAAACCAGTATATATTACAGAGCTTACGGACACCACCTGCAGAAATCAGCAGCTTACTTGAGAGACTGGTGTCTGATTGCCAGGCTGGGTCATGGGCATGTTTGCTGTGTTCATTCCCGGGGAAGCAGCAGGGAACTGGGTCTGTTGTAGAAACTGATTCTGACCAGAGGGCTGGCCAACTCCTGGCTGCTGCATACGTGAAGGAAATCCCATCTGCTGCCAAAGAAAGGAACATTTCACACAACGTATGTACACCTCTGGAAAATTTTACAAAAAACAAACCCCTTTTATCTTGTTTCAGAAATTGATGTTTGCCACTTATCTGTAGGATACAACATGGAAAACCCACTTACAGCTGTTGTCCAAAGACAGAAATTATGATGATTTCCCTTGTAAGCTAAAGAACAGGATATTGATTTCAGATTGCAGCTTGTCAGTTAAGATTTATTTTTGCAACAGCACAACAAGCCACTTAAACTTAATTTTTAGGCCATTTTTACCAGCGAGATCTAAAGGCTTACCTAGCCCAGACAGTGGGAACAGAAAAGTAGGCAGAACAAAGGTTGAGAGAAGGAAGCAATGCCTGGTTTTTAAGCAATGCCTTTTGTCTGCTGCTGAGGAGCCCAGAGCCCTGCACTGACCTGGCCCATGGCCCCGGCCTGGCTCAGCTGTCCAGGGTGCTGAAGAGGAGGGGTTTGCCGGGGTCCCATCGGCGACAGCTGCATGTTCATCTGCCCAAACTGGTTCATTCCTGTGTTTGTGCCAAAAAACACTCATCAACAAAGGCCCCGGTTCTCCTTTGGGCACCATTCAGCATTTGCAGAAGAAACGCTGCCCGCTCCTTCCTAATTGCCTTCTCCAGCAGCCAGTTTTCAAGCATGCAATACTGTAAAGTATCCATCTCCTTCTATCAACCACTTGCATGGAACACTTAAATGTGAGGTGTCCAAGCTATCATACACCTTCCTAATACAAACTAGTGGTTTTCTCCCCCCCAAGACTTGTTTCCTCTCACTGTTACCCAAGCTCTGAAGTCTGACATCTGTTTTTTGAAGTTCTTTACTACGAGGGTGGTGAATCACTGGAACAGGCTGCCCAGATACATGGTGGAGGCCTCATCCCTGGATGACACTCAAGGTCAGGCTTGGTGCGGCTCTGAGCAACCTGATCTAGTTGGGGGATGTCCCTGCTTACTGCAAGGAGGTTGGAATAGATCTTTAGAGGTCCCTTACAACCCAAAGCTTTCTATGCTGCTACTGGAGTACACAGTAAAGAACCAAAAGCATTGTATCTACTGCTGAAGATAAACTTCCTACAGAAAGCTTCATTAATTACATATTAGAAATTCACTTATTGTGACCCCAAACTATCTTCACCTCCTGAAGTACTTTGCATCTTGGCTGCACCACTTCTTGAATACATAACAAAGGTTCTGCCCCTTCCTTCTGAGGAACTCTCACCATCTTCTCCCTGCCACTCACATGTCCTCAGGCTGGCTAGGCCTATGTTTGACTGACCCCACTATTCTGTGTTTGCATGATTGGAAGTTCCAAAAGCATCAAATTCTTTATTTAACAAAGCAAGCAGGTAACATGCAGCTCTTAAATTCACACAATCATGAAATGATAGAGATATAGGTTTTTTATATATAATATATAGTTATTTAATATTATAGATACCTATTTTCTTAAGTGGGAAAGCAGCAAGTGAAATAAGGGCTATGACACTTCATCAAGAGCTGCCCAATGCCAACACTCCTTCATAAATCACAGTAGTGAATTTTCCTCACATATTTACCTGGCTGTGCCTGCATGCGATTCATCATCTGGTTTGGCACGTTGGCACGTATCAGGGCTGGGTCAGGAAGAGGACCATCTAGAAAAAACAGATTTTTTTAAAAAAATTAAATTTTTAAGAATTAAAAAAATAACAATGATCTGTTTAGCATTAGGATAGTCAATCCTAGTAATAGAACTACTGTGAAATAAAAGACAGATGCATGGGGGGGAAAAAAGTGAAATCTGGTTTTCATTGCATGCTGAAAAGCCCATTGGTCTGAAAAAAATAAACGTGGCCCAGAAGTACTATATAAATTTTTAAAGGCATAAGTACCTAAGCATTCCAATCATCACACTCTTTGTTTAGCAACAAGAGTAACAGTGATATCATTTTAAATGCCACACAACTAAATATTAGTATAAGAGAAATATATTTTCCTAACTGAAGTTATCTTTAGTTCAGTTATAGAGGTGAAATAATGACCCTGAGGTTCTATAATGTTAAGGATGCTAAAATGTTACTCTTCATTCCCCCCATCCTCAAATCTAAGTGCAAAGGTTTGCAGTATTTCACTTTGTTCAGAAGACTAAATGCTTTTGGATAATCTACAGTCATGAATCAATACATAAGCAAAGCCTGTAAGATTTTGCAAGTACTTTTGAACAAAGAGGAGAAAGAGGTGGTTAACTCTGAGCAAGCCAGGTACCTGTTGAAATGAGAAGGGCAAAACAGTCACCAGGCTACCAAAATGACAGTACAAGATTCCCCCACACCAGTAACCCAAATGTTCTTACTTGCAGACATCCCTGGCTGGGGCTGTCCCATGTTGGGCCCTTGATTCATGGGAGCCTGTGGCATGCCTGGAGCATTTGGGATCATGTTTTGCTTCTGCAGCCTGGTTCTTCGTTTCTCCTCCAGCTCCTTCTGTATCTTGTAGATCTTCTCAGCTAGCAAGTGATAATACTCTGCCTGTTGGCACAGAATACAAGTCAGAAAAGGAGTTCACACACACACATTAAGTCAAGGCAGCAGGTCCCAGGGACCCAAGCTTGCAGAACAGCCTTTTGCACACACATTTGGGCTTGGGGTGGGCTGGCTCT
Source organism: Merops nubicus (assembly GCF_000691845.1). Classification (NCBI taxonomy): domain Eukaryota; kingdom Metazoa; phylum Chordata; class Aves; order Coraciiformes; family Meropidae; genus Merops; species Merops nubicus. The sequence continues at coordinate 29,569 of NW_008602285.1, read as the reverse complement.
CCCTTTGCAGGGGCTGCTGGGTAGAGGGGAGGGCAAAAAGGGCCATGGCTCAGGGAGCTGCTGCCAACAGCTGGACATTTCTCTTTGTGTCCAGCACTTCTTTGGGAGAGCCACACACCCTGACAGGCACCACACTGAATCCCAGCACACTCAGGCTGAAGCCTGCAGCTGGCTGGTTCCCAGACCCCACCCAGCAGCCCCCAAACACCACCTTCCTCAGCCTGGGACTCATCTCTGATTTCAGTCCTCTTCCTCCCCAACCACCATGGGCCCAAGGCCCAGCTGCACAGGCCTGGAAGACAGAGGATGGCTCCTCACCCTGCTGTTGGCTGATTCATACATGTCCCCTTCCACCTTGCGGGCGTACGCCACCAGGTTCTCCATGCGCCGGTCCTTCAGCGCGGCCGGGTCAGGAGTAGGAAATATGGCTTGGACTCTGGGGGGAGGGAGAAAGAGCAAACCACACAGGCAGGTCATCAGCATGCCCCCAGACAGGGCCATCAGCACTGACCCCAGAGCTCTGGACACAAAGCAGCAAGCACAGCTTCCAGCAGGCTGTGGCACGGCCACTGACCCGTGTGGGTGGCTTCAGTCCAGGGTGGGACACTCCCAACACAACAGCCCCAAAGCTGCCAACCCAGCTCTATCTTTTGGGCTTCTGCTTTTCCTTCTCTAACAAAATTCCCCCCCATAACCTCCCAGTTTTGGAAGCTGGGCTTCCTCCTGCCCCACACATCCACCACAAAGGCAGCAACTCACCCAAAGGGAGATTGTTTTGATACCAGCTACTCACAGTTTATGAACAAGGTGGTTTCGGAGATCCTGAGTGATGTCTTCGTGCCACTGCTTTCGAATCCCGGTGTTGGATGGTTGAGCTGTTGGCATGGCTCCCAAACTGGCAACGTTGGCGCTCTCACTCATCATGGGGCTTCAAAAACAGAGCAAGGATTGAGGGCAAAAGTCTAGTCTGAGCTTAGTCATCTTACAGTCATAGTCTCTTTCAGAATAATGTCAGGACAAAGTGCTAGTTCAGCCATTCCCTAATCAATGGACAAACTCTGCAGAAATAGCTGCACAGCCACCAAAACAACGCCAGGAAAGAGGACATGCTGTCCTACCCAAGGATTTGGGAAACTGCAACAAAAGCTACAAAATCCAAAGGGAGAGATAGCCATCTATGGCATTTACCCCACTGTTTATGCAAGTGCCATTGGATCAAAACAAAGTCACTGGCCTGCAAAGAATAATTCAACTTACTTTTGAGAATTCATGGTTGAATGTAACATTGAGTCAGGCAGCAGATTAGGGGTTTGAACCCCTACTCCTCCATTCACTCCCATTGGATTTGCACCTAGAAAACAGAAGAGTAAGTACAAGGGTCTAGACTTTCAAGCACTTTGACTTCTGTGATTTTCCCATTGCTACCAATTTCATGTTGCTCTCTTCACCCTCTTCCTTTAACAGACTTAGAAAAGTCTGAGGCACAACACTGGTGACTTCCAAGTGAAGCATCACACCACACGACTCCTCTGCACACCTTCCAGAACCTCTCAACAAACAAGCAATTTCCATCTGCTGCAAACATTACGTACCAGAGTCCTCTTCTGTGACTCCCTAAAGATTCAGTGTCACCAGCCACTTCTCTGGGTTTTTGTTTAGAAGTGGCTGGGGTATTTTTCAATCATTCAGGGGCTTAGGAAATATTCATAAAGGCTTCAAAAACCTACACCATCAGCTACCACCTACATTTGACATGGTTCCCTCTCACCCAGTTCATACTTAAGGATCCTACAACTAACTCCAGTGTTTGTACTAAGAAGAAAAACCTGACAAACCTTTGCAGGAAAAACCTCTAGTAAGTTTTAAGATACCAGAAGTCTGCTTCTCTGAATCACATCAAATCTCAACCACCATAAAAAATAGTCTAATTCACACACTGCCACCTGAGACCAAGCTGGTATAAAAGGCAACTGTCAACCTTTGCCTTAATTGCTCCTTTTCAACTGCCCAAACCCATCACTTGTTTGATCTCCTTAGGACTGCATCTTCTCACACCACAGTCCTCACCATATCCTGCTGTTTCTCCTAAACTAGCCCATGATCTGATCATTCCTATCTCACCTGTTTAACTTCCCCCCTTAGCCACCTACTCCTAATAACAAAAGTCAAAGTCCACACTCCCCATGCTTGTCCTTTCTACATGAAGCTTCAGTTCTTTGTCCTCTAAGAGCTCTTCCACCCCATCTCATTGCATTTCCTCATCAGTGCTACAAGAAGTGTCCAGTAAGAACACACAGGCCAAACTGTCTAAAAATAGAGAAAACCCAGAGAACCATTTCACTTCAGAAAAATGGGTGACATTTCTTTCCAGCTTTCAAGGCCCTCACTGTAACATTTCAGAACTATAAATTCACCTATTTGTAATGCACAGCAGAAAATAATGTTTTTATCTAATTGTTTTAAGACTAAGCTCTCGGGACCCTATCTCTTCCCCTCCTTTTTGAAAGGAGACTTCAGACATTGGAAGGCAAAATTAACAGCATACAAGTCATATGCAACCTGTGGGGACCAGGGGTCTCATTAATGAATCTACCCAAGAGCCTTTCCCCGAGTAGCTCAGGAGTAAGATGTCTTTTGGTGCAGAAACAGCACAAACTGCAGCCTGCAACCAACTGCTCCTTTCCTCTGCAATCTCTCAGGTCCTTTCCCCATGGAACTCCTGTGCATACACACTACTCATTCCATACACAAGCACATCATGAGGCATATAGGCAGGATCACTGCAATCCCATACAAGCCTGTGATAAATCTCTACCAGCTCATCTTTCCTCTTTTCCATTCAAAAACCCCATCTCTGCTTAAGCAACTCAAGCAAAAAGCTGGGGGTGAGGAAAAATTCCTGTGATGTAATCCAAAACTATCAAAATTAGGTTTGATGGTTAAAGGTTACTTAACACTTGACACCACTGATAGCCAGATTAGAATTAACTGCACTTCAAATGAAAATTCTTATGTAGTCTCCTGTGATTTTGCAATAAGCCACCCAGATAACTTACAGTTACATAAATCCACGTGACAGGATTGAGAAAGTCTGTTATTTACTACTTTTCATTTTTAAAACAAACACTACATAGCTGATACAGCTGTAAAACGCTGCAGTCAGAGTAGCAAGGAAATACACTTCAATACAGGCATTTCCAATTAAATACTCCAAAAAAAGCCTGAAAATTGCATTACAGTACAATTATAAAGCTACAAAACAACATTAAATAAAATGCTTCGGAAAAATGGTTCTCAAGAAAAAAAAAAAATCCCAGAGAAAATTTTTCCAAGAGAAGGCATCTGGATCCTCTGATGTTCCTGTTCCACCAAATAGCTTGTTGTCTCAAGTCTAAAAAACTGCAAAGCTGTACCTTTTGGAAATTATCTAGCAGCATTAAGCTAGTAGGTGAAGAAAATCTGCCTTAGCTATAGCCCAAGAAAGTCACCTGTAGTCTGTATATTAACACTAACAGATAAACTTACTCATAGGATTCATGGGGCGCAGACCCTGGGGTGACTGTCCTTGTTGCTGATTCTTCACTTGAGCCTGGGGCTGTGTCTGCATCTGGTTCCCTTGGTAGGTCAGTCCGAGGGCTGCGTAGGCTCTCTCGATGGAGCTGGGGTCTATCTGACTGGTAGTGTTTAGACTGGGTGTTGTCTGCTGCCCCACGCCCACAGAGCCAGTATTTGCCAGTCCCACCGCAGCTCCGCCCAGCAGCGCTGGAAGAGACCAACCAAGTTAGGAAGTACAGCAGGGGGTCACCACAGAGGCCCAGGAGAACAGGGAAAGAACAGAAAGAGTACACTGGCTGTTCTGAACATCTTCTAGGAACGGGCAGTGAGGATGCCACCTCTGGAAAACCTGTCATGAAACATGGAGACAAGTTCTGACCCAAGCGGCCATGCTGACAATGTGCTGTCTTCCCTTTGAGTTGCTGAGAGGAAATCCCACTCCAGGTGTTTAGGACACATCTGTTTGCTTCAAACAGAAAACAGAGGCTGACCATGTCACAGAGGCTAAAGGCAGAAGGGTACACACAGCTCTTTAGCACCATTTGAAATGCCTTTTTTTTTTTTCCCCCTTAAAGCAAGAAATTTCCAAGTTTCCAGGTTCAGGAGCACCATCACTATATCCCGAGTGCAAGAAAGTTTAACTCCCAAGATGCATTTTATGGCTTATCCAACCCACAGAAGTCCCCAGTAGCCTTACATTGTTGATTTCTTTTGTCCCCAGCATTTTTCAGAGGCAAACACACAGGACAGTCATGTCTGGTACAATTCTTCCAGTGCGAGATGATTTGTCGGGAAGATGCACAATGTGCCACTGAAAGGAAGAGGAATGAAAAGCTTTTACAAACTACTGCCAGTGTCTCCACGTGGACAACACAAACTGAGTTGGGAGCAGCTATTTCTCTCAGGGCAACATGGGTCAGTAAAGTATTACTTGAAATAGTTCAGCACTTAACTAGCCTTAGAAAATCTAGGTAGATTTTGCCAAGTACTATGGGCTCAGCTAGAGCTCACCTGAAAGCTCTGTGTTACACACCCAAGCCAACACCTCCCCAACTCAAAGGATAACATCACATACATCAGACAGCAGGCAAACTGTACCAGGCAATTGAGATGCCAGCAATCAGCACAACCCAGATGAGCTTAGCTACCAAAACAGTAGCATACACTCTCCTTGGCTGCTGGGATAGACTAAGAGTTTGCCAGTGCCAGTAGCAGCTTAATTCCTGGCTAGCTATTCCTAGAACTTTCTCTCTCCCGTTTGCAGAAGACAGGCAGACTCCTCCTTGCAGATTCCTCCTTTTGTGCCTGCCCTTCTCAGAAGGCAACATCCAAAAGATCTCACCGTGAGTTACAAAGTCAATCCCAAGACCTTCATTCCCCCCAGAGCCACTCACCCTGGCAGGATTTGCCAGCCTGGCAGTGTGTCATGTGGTTGAGGACGTTCTTCATGGTGCGGCAGTGGGGGAGGTTGCACTGCCTCACCTCCCCGTTGGCCTGCTCCCGCCGCTGGCACTTGTGGGCGTGCAGGAGCAGCACCAGCTGCTGCTGGATCAGTTTGCGCTTCTCCGGGTCCGCCGTCGGCGCTCCAGACCCCATGCCTTGAGAAGCTGCTGGTCCCATCCCAGCTTGCTGAACTTGGGGAGTCTGCTGCTGGCCCTGAAGGTAGAAAGAAATTTCCAGAAATTAATCTGTTTTGAGAATAATCCATTCAGCAGGTAAATAACATTCAAAGAAGAGAAACAGCCACTGCATTCTGTGAGAAAGAAGGGCCCACCTATCTGTAGTTCTGGGTGACTCGAGTCACAGACACCCCTTAGCTACACTCCTGGCAATAATTCTCTTGCCAGCCACAACTTCTTCCCCATATCACTCTCCTAGTCCTTGCTCTTGCTTTATCAAAGTGCAGCAGAACTCTGCACATGCTCACAGGTTAATCTCTGGTGCTAGACCAACCAGAAAACACTAATAGCACTTACACCTCCTCATGTTGGAGGCTAGAAAGTTGCATCCACAGTTCTTGCAGTAATGGAAAAAAGTGAATAGTTTTCCTCTATATTTCAGTATAAGGTGTCTCAGTTTGACTGTTCCTAGAAAATAAGAATGAAGGGGAAGTTCTGGGAACCTATTCCATCAGCAAACTTGCATCCAGGCATTCAAACCAAGTATCTCCCAGTCTCTGCTCGATATGAAGCACAACTTCAGGATAATACATGCTACAGAACTAACATCAAGTATGACAACATCTAGTACTTCTATACTTCTTGCTCATTTCTTCAGACTTCTTCATATTTCTTCCAGGGGACATTTGAGAAGAAAACAGCAAAGAAGAGAAGCTCAAGGACTCTGTGTTGGCTGTTTCACTTCAGTTTAACAGCCTTCAAGTTTCTAACAGACTCTTCAGAGTCTAAACAATTTTAGATGCACATGCTTGACAACTAGGGTTCTGAACAGCAAGTTTTGGCTGCTTCTTTATTGGTTCTTACAACCAACTGGGTTTCTAGACTTCCAATGTTTCAGGCTCAATTTAGCACTAAAGAAAATTGCCAGGACAGAGCTCTTTTGAATTCAAAGGTACAAAAGTTACCTGGAAATGGTTTTTCAGTAACAGTTACTAAGATCAAGAGACTGACTCTTCTAGGGGGTGGCATTTGAAGCAGGGAGAAACACAAGCTGTATCCAGAAACGTGGATATGTTTCTCAAATTAAAAAATAATATGAAAGGGTGTGGGGGAGAAGCAGGATATGTTGCATGTCACAGCCCTAATCAATTTAAGCTTCTAAAATAATGAGGCAGAAGCATTCAGCCACCAGTGTTAAGCTCAAGCTAAGGAACCTAACATTAAGGCCTATCATTTGTAAGCTTGGGCCATCCACTCTTCCCACCACCCTTGCTTCTCCTTCCTGAAGTCCTGCTGCAGTAACAGTCTGGAGGGGGAAGGAGGAGGCAAGAGCTACTACAGCAACTGTCAGGGTACCTCCAGCATCAGGACTGTTCTGTGTTCATGTAACTCAGAACAGGAACAAACACATAATGGGGAATTCTAAAATATTTCTCTCTCCCCAAAGCATCAGTGTACTATTAGCAAGAAAACAACCCTCAAGACAAAGCTCCTCTCTGCTGAGAAGGAGCCCAATATACCAACCACAAGAGAAGGGATGTGAGAGGAGGGCAGAGGTGTCCAAGCAGGAGCAAAGCTCACTTCAGTTAAGGAGCTCCATTTAATGTTCTCTGTTAAGGGGGTCTGAATGGTGAAGAATAGAGGTGCAGGTTATCAACAGAGAAAGCACAGCTCAGCCCTCTCCTTCCTATCAGCCCTTTTAGGAGTTGAAACAAGTGTTTTATGTGTAGATTCAGAACACACATTCACAGTGGGTACCACAGCTGCAGAAAATTGTAGCATGGCAACGAGAGAGCATAGTGTTCCACTTTGGTCTACAACATCATCTTCTGGAGACACCTTTCATATTCCTGCCCCAGGAACTGGCTTCTTGTCCATTGGAAATTGTGGTAAGCTATTCTGCAGCCCAGCTTTATTCTGCATCTGAGGCCCAAGTCCACTGGCTCCAATCTGCTGCCCAGTATTCTGACTATATGGCTGGCCATAGGGGCTGGGATTGCTCATCATTCCCATCTAGGAATTAAAATAAGATGTTCAGGTAAAATAGCTTAAGTTCACAAATTAAAAGGCAAATGAACATTTCAGAGAAGCAAGACTGATCACAGCCATGAACCAGCTGCAATGAAATACTGATCTACACACTCCCCCTGCTCCTTCATGTGCATGTATTTACCCATCCCACAACATTAACTCTTCAATCAGACAGTTCCTATAAACACAGTGAAATCAACTCACCAACCTCTGAGGTCAGCCTGGTCAGAACTGCCCTGATTACTTATTTCTTTGTAAAAGATTTTCCAGTTCAACTTTCCTAATCACAAATTTGTACCATGGACTACATCACTCAAAAGTCTGGAAGAATTTTTCTGCTCCCTGCGTCTGCGCAAGCTTCAAATGGAGACAAGCACCACCTTCAATCCTGTCAGCAGGGTTTATCCCCGAAACCTCCTACCCAGCTGCTGGCACTCACTCCCCAGGTCCTCTCCAGACCGCTGTACCAAGGCATGTCTGCATTCTCAGCACACAACCATTTCCAGTTTAGGAACACACTAGAGGCAGAGGTTACAGCCCACACGGTCACACAGGCTCAGTCACTCGTTCACAGGGAGCAGCAGCAGCAGAGGTCCAAGCAGATGGTAGGAAGGAACTCCACAAACCTATTGAACCACTCATCCTTTCGAGAGCTGTATTGTTTCAACTCACACTAGCATTTGACTAGACAACCTTCAGTTTCCTTGATGCTTTTGGGTTCAAGTCTGGGCATTTTCCTGCATCCAGAAAAGTGCATATGACCTCCTACAGTAGGTTTGTCTCCAACCACTCCTACATTTACTGTCAAAACCTTGTTTCTGTTTCTTGCCAAGCTTCTCCAGCCTGCATGCCTGGAAATTACCTGTCATTAGTCAAACACTTCCCTTTCTCAGGTTCTAACATCTGCCAATCCATTGTAAGAGCCTTCAGTTTGTATTTACAAAATAAAGCAGGATCAAACCCAAACTACAGGGAAAAGAACACAAAATTCACTAAAGAGCCTGCCACTTTAGACATCTGATACATACAAGTGAATTCCCCCGAGGACAGCCCTCCTCCTCCACACAAGCAATAACCATAATCACACAGCAGTAATTCATTAGAAAGCAACAAAAAGAAGAGAAACTATGCAGTGATCAGGCAGAGCTAAAAGAGCTTCCTCTCTTCTGTCTCCCTTGCCACCACCACTGCCATGAAAACACACGTGGTGACTGAGGAGGCTGCTGCTGCCAAAATCAGAGCAGGTAGGACTCAAACCCTTCCTGCTTCTCCCTCAGAAGACTAGTAAGATCTTATGTGCAAGTTGAGCAGGAGGGAAGGGGAGAAGGAAAATGTAAGGAGTCAGCAAACGTGCTTTCAGGGCACTTCCCCATCATCACTGTTGCCTCAAATTGACCAGTAGGTTTTTCAAGACTTCACAAAGGACTGATAGTGGGAATTATTTCCTTAAGAAAGCAAGATATGTTTTCCTGTAAGACAGCCTGATCCCTGTGGCTGCAGAAAGGGTTTCAAAAGCAAGTACATCCCCCAAACCAGAAATTTCCAAGCAAAGTTTCCAAGTTCATTAATAATCACAGCTCCCAAAGCTCACAAGTAGACACCAAAGGATTGAAAATAACTGTGGCCTGATGAGCCAGCTCTGTCCTAACTGCAGGGGGAAAAGCTCAGGTCTAGACTTAAAAAGGCACTTTCACTCCATTACCCAAAAAAGCAGCTTTCTAATGAAACTCAGGGATGAAGTTTGACCATGCCAATCAACCTCTGTATCTACAGAACATGCCCAGCTCAGTGCAGCTGCTCCCAAGAGGAGTAATTCAGCTCCCCATCTCAGCCCACAGGCCAGGTTAGAAGGCAAGTGTGCCAAACTGACTCTGAAACCCACTCATCTGACTCCAACAACCTGCATGCAATTCTAGACTGAGTCAAGGGAAGGGTCATTTGGGAGGTTCTTCACCTCACAGAAGGTGGCCTTGTGACCCTGGCACAAGCAGCAGGAGCATGCTCACACCATTTGCTGTGATAAGTTGAGAAACATGGATAAAACAAAACAAGCAGGAAGAAATGGATGACCTCCTGACTAGAGAAGGAAGACAAAAATCTGTGTAATTTTTATCAGTAGGAAACAACCAGGAAGACTGACACACAGTTCATCATCATATTAATGATCTATTGGGAGTGAAGGGTAGATAAAGAATCAAATGCAGAAAAACCAGCCAAATCAATGTGGTGTTAGTGCCACTGCATGAGCCAAATACAAGGCCTCATCTGCAATACCATGCAAAAACATACATGGCTGAATCATAGCTAAAAGTCAGCGAGTGCAACCTCTACTCACTCCTTCCTGGCCACCATCTCCTTGCAGTGCTCTTCCCAATTCTCTTCTTATCCATCCCATCTGTTGTTTTTCTTCCTCTCCTCACCTCACAGCCTCAACTTAACTTTCATCACATATGCAAGGACTCACACACATGAAGGGCAGACAGAAATCCACATCACAGTAAAGAAGAGGAGGAAACAAGGAAAACAGCAAGATGATGATGTGTGGCTAATAGACAGCAAAAGGAATCTTAGAGGGTTATAGCTTCTACATACACAGTGGAAAAAAACTTGGTGTTTCTGCCTCCAGTGGAAGCAGGGGCTATGGTACCAGAATGGTAGATGATGTGCCTCTCTCACCATGTGAGGGCCACGGACAACACCAGTCCAGGAAACATCCTAATTCACAAGTGTAAGCCACAACAAAAGTGGAGGAAATTTCTCAAAGTTTTGCAAAATAAATGTAAGCAAAAAGTAAAAAGATGGAGTTAAGTTTTAATATTTTTCCAATAGTACTAATCCAACAACTGCAGCATCAGCCATGAGTCTCTATCAGGTTAACTGCAGTGTCTGCAATGGTTTAGGACCATAGGAGTGTCCTTCATATCAGCATGTTCACAAGTGGAAGTTAATTAACATTTCCTGAAACTGGAAAGCTAGTTTTATTAATTCCAGCTGGCTCGTTAAAACCAAGAATTTATAACTGATCTCTTGTATGCAGTTTTCTAGTGCTGAGCATCACTGAATCCAGATGTAAACAACAGCAAAGTTTTGCCAGTGGTATCTGCTGCATTCTTTCCAAGGACTATTATCAAACATTAATCTTTGCACTTGACTGCATTATATTTTAAGATACCCACTGCGAGATAACTAATGTTATTTCAGTGCCAGCTGTTCAGGACACTCCTCCCTATCCACCCCAGAAGCTTAAGATTCAATCTTTACTTCCCCATTTCTCCCTTATGCTTGGATAAAATAGGAAATTATCTGTTTTTTCACCCTGGTTCACCAAAGAAGAAAACCACAAGGACCAGGACACGCAACTAGACTTCCAATGGAATATTATTTGATCCTATGGTACACTTGGTACCAGAGTCTAAACAGTATGGAATAATTTACCTGTTGAATCAAATGGCTATTGCAAATAAGGCAATCAAGAACACTGACTTTCTATCCAAAATGTGGCACTGAATATGCTCAGGAACAAACCTATTTTTACAACTTGAGGATGACACCATCCCCAAACTCTCCACAGCTTTGAACACAACTTGATTACTCTGATATTATACTGTTTGACTTAAGCTCCAGCCACTTTTTTGGCAATGACCACGAGAGTGAAGGTCACAAAACACTTCATACCATAGTCCTTGAAAGAGTTGTTCCCATTTACATTGCTAATTCTACCATGTTCAGTGTTCTCCAGGTGGGTGTTGGGTTGTATGTGTACATGGCTCTGGTTTTTCTTTTAGAAAAGGGCATCAATTACTTCCTAATTAAACAATATGTACTTTCTGAAATAATCTTCTTAGCACAATAAATATGCTTCACAAATTCAGGCAGTGATCCAGCCCTGCATTTAAATTGACTTTTCATGCATCTTGCTCAACAGAATGATGCAGTTAAGACTGGAATGCGTAGGTTAATGGTTGGATTTGATGGTCTTAAAGGTCTTCTCAAACCTAGATGATAGGACAAGAGGAGATAGCCCCAAGTGGCACTGGAGGGTTTTAGGTTGGATATTAGGAAATAGGTATTCCCTGAAAGGGTTGTCAAGCCCTGGGCCAGGCTGCCCAGGGCAGTGGTGGAGTTCCCACCCCTGGAGGAACTGAAAGGCACCATGTGGTCCTGAGGGACAGGGTTTAGTGGTGACTTGGCAGTGCTGGGTTAATCGTTGGACTTCATAATCTTGAAGGTCTCTTCCAACCAAAGCAGTTCTATGATTAAAGGAAGTTAGAGATCCTGAAGAACTACATTCGTCTTTGTAAAATACTGCCATTGATTCTTCTTAACAGAGGTTCAACTGATAAAATCAAGTGTATCCACTGTAACAGAGGAGAACCCTGTATATACTCAAACAGCAACCCAAATTACCAAGAATTACTACTGGAACTCTAAACTTTTCAAGTCACTTCCCATGTGAATGAAATGCAAAGCAGAGATAACAGTAATGCCCTCACTAACCTGAACTACCTTTACATCCATTTCATTACTTGAGTTACAGAACTTTTCTTGAAACAGTGAGAGATGAAATTGAAATGACCTGAGGGCCAGGTGAACTCAGTCCCATCCTGACAGGGAACTGCTGTCACAGAAAGGTACAGACCAACTCACATGAAAAATAACCCTCCTCCCCTGACAGAGACTGGACACTCAGATTGTCACTGCCCACTGTCCACAGAACCCAGTGGAACAACAAACTGAAGGTTTTCACTAGATACAATTCCAAAAGAAGAATGGTTCAAGCCTGGAAACATTAATTTGTTCTTATTATAGAGCTTGAATTTGTTATCTGTTTACTTTTAAATTAATCAAAGCTGTAAAACTATCCAGTGAAACAAAAAGCTGGAGAAATGCTACAACACTGAAAGAATCAAAGCATTACAAACAATTTCCAAAACTCTATTTTAAGAGTAATGGGCACATCTGTCATTCTCCTGACTTGCAGACAACCAAAGAGATAGAAAACAAAGAGCTATTCAAGAAAGCAAAATTTGTTACGATTCCTTTCCCCTCCAAACTTCTACAAGTTCCTCTAAGGCTAGACTTCCACAGGCATTTTTAAGCTGGTACTGTCACCAAAGCAGGGTCCACACCCTCCTCTGCCTGGCAGTATCAGCTCCTTTAATATGTCCCCTCTCTAATATCAGCATTAGCTTTCCAACTGATGAGCATAAAATGGACCAGAAAAACAAGTTAAATTCAAATCTTTTTTCTTAAATGACAGTCCTGGTTTCTCTGGGACAGAAGCACAGGCCAGGCACAGTCTGTAGCCCATCAGCATTCTGGTCAGTTAGAGCAGGCTCATAGGTGTATCCCATGCCTTAAATATCCCACTCAGTATAAAGGGGGAAGTTTGCTGAGGACACAAGGCCTCCTCCTCAGGCTCCTCTGAACTGCTTTCCCATTTGTTGTGACCACCATATATCTGCTGGGCTGACTTGAACTTTGCTATATATTGGCGTTAATTTTGGCTGTTTCATTAAATCTGGTTTCCTTCCAGCCCACGGGTCTCTCCTTTTCCTGATCCCCCTTTCTCTGCTGGGTGACAGAGCAATACTCCAGTTTACCCTAGATCCCATGGGGAGTCTGAAGCCTGGGTTAGCTCCTCAGCACAGCCTGCCATGCAGCTGCCACAGAGATGCCATGCAGACAGAACTGCTCCTGTGTATGTCAGGGACCACTTACAGCACACAGAAAACTACAGCATTAGACCACAGGATGTAAGCAGCCAATTAGGACAAGTTTACGTATACCAGATGACCCCAAATTAATCATTTACATTGATATTTGGGATTACAAGTCCTAAAAAGTACCACACACAACTAGATAAACTGGAAAGTACGTGGCTAATGTATAAACCAAGTGCTTTACTTTATTGCTAGCCAGTGCTTAGGGAGGAGAGGGTGACTTTCAGTTACTCTACAGGATAACAGAACAAAGCAGTAACATAATTTTGTCTTCCAAATTGACTAGTCACTTGGAGATGATCTTCACTGTTAGAAGAGCACATCATCTTCCCTCCTGATCAGTCAATATCACAGGGAATGTAAGCTACTCCTCCTTACAAACCACTGCAGACAACACACTGAGAGCTCAGAGGCACCCCCCCATCCCACAAGGGGCTTGATTTTGGCAAGCCAATATGATGAAGTCAAACACAACTTAAGTGCCTGGTCCATTTTCTTCCTCCTAACGAAGGCCAGCTCCTGGAGAATGCACATTTTTTACAGCAAGGAAGGAAATCTACAGAAGTCATTACACCAACTCCCACATTAACAGCAACACAGGAGTAAGTTTACCAACTGAAAAACTGGCTTTCAAAAACAACCAGTTGGGGTCCTCTGTTTTCATCTACTTTTTGAAGATTTGTAGGTGGGGAAAAAACAAAAGCAGATGGGTGGAGAGATAGAATGGTCAGACATGAGTGTTGTCAGATTTTGCTAACTCCAGTGCATGAAGTGAAACACAGGCTTCCTGCCAACAGACAAACCAATTTAAGACATTCTGGAATTTCAGCCTCCATTTCAGACTGTTCTTTTTCATCCAGCAGTTTCAACTCCTCTACAAGGGCTAGATCCACCATACTTAACACTAAAGTCTCACGATTTTATCAGCATTTAAAGAACTCTTAACTACTTTTAACCCATCTGGGACTATGAATTAAACCCCAGAATTCATTGTGCATTTGGTCTGAATAATCCCAAAAGCACAAAATGTTCTTACTTCAGATGTACAGCACATTTCAGAATTTAAGCAAGGAAGACAATTTAATTTTGGACTACATCAGCCAAAACCTTGGTTTTCTGTCCTTTTTTCTCCTAAACGAGTTTATAATAAAGTATAAGCTTACTTCAGCTCTGCTAAAGAAAGATTAAGAAGTTGCATTTCACCCATATACCAAATGTCAATCACTGACCTCTGAATATGCCTAAATATCAAAGTAGGTTTTTTTACAGCTATAAAGTATGACACATTCTACCATTCCAGGAAAAGAATTCTTCTAATTAGTTGCATATCTTTCCATTGTAAACTACATACAAATTTGCTACTGTAGCAACAAGGCCTTGCAACAACTTCTGTACAGGGCAAAAAAATATCTGAAATGACCAGACCACAAAATCAACTAATTACTAGACATACATAGAGATAGAGAGAAATATCTGCTAGCAAACAGAACTTCATAATTAGTATCTTAATAAATAAAGAACTTCATAACTATAAACATTCATGAGACACTAACATAATTTTACTTAATCCACTAAAGCACAGCAAAGACATTAATACACAGCATAATTTTCATTTATGTTTCCAATCTATTTATAGATTATATTTATCATTCCAAGCCCTCCAAGCAGACCAACTTCAGGCATTCAGATAGATCTATTCATGTACTGCAAAGCACCTTGGAAAAACTTCCCTCTCATCAGCCCAAACCCACAGGATACCTGCCTAAAGTGAACTGAAGCATTTAAGTATTTTCTAGGCTTGTGGTGAAAACACTAAAACCCAGAGAAGAAATACTCCTACTCTGCAAAAGGTAGTTGTGTTTGTAAAGAACTGGGCAGGATTAACAGTGTTTTAAGAATCTAACATTTGTCTTCAGGTGTTTACAGAAGCATTCATTCCTCATCAGTAGCTCAAACACTCTTAACAATATCAGCACACAGGGAGTCATCAGTCTGTTCAAAACTGTATGTGCCTCTTTGGCACCTGCCACAGCATGAACACTCATCTGATCTCAGACAAACACAAAAAATCTACAAATTAAGCCTCAGAGACAGAAGGTCACAACATCTAAAAGGCCCTGATGGATCCCCATCACACTCACAATACCACAGCATCACATTAGATGGGAAGATATATTTGTGGACAAAGAATAAAACAGAATAAAGTAAAAATCAAGTTATTTTTACTCTAGCAATAGTCGTGTTTCTTGTGCCAGATTTGGTTTTTGCCTCCCACAACTGCCACGAATTCTACTTTAGCAGCATAAACTATTTACCACATGATCCAGGATTCTTAAAAGAAAAACAATCCAGTTCTATAGACCCCATGCTACAGAGGATTAAGTTTCACATAAAGTCAAACAAGAAAGGGAGGTAAAGTCAAGTTTAGCGTGTCTTACCTTGTTCATGGCTCCAGGCTGTGGCCCTCTGAGTCCAGCCTGTCCTCCCATCTGTGGAGAGCCTTGCTGCAGTGTTTCAGCCAGCAAGTTGCCAGCAGTGCCCATGCCTGGGTTGGGGTAGGGCATGTTGGGTCTCCCTCTGCCTGCGCCAATGGAACCGTTCATGACTTGCCCCTGCATCATCCCCTGCCCGTTGCCTGCTGTCAGCATCCCAGGATTCATGCCAGCATTCATCCCTGCATTCATGCCCATGCCAGGCTGGTTAACTGGACTGT
>NW_008602285.1:0-13897 GCF_000691845.1 Merops nubicus | reverse complement strand
GCTGTGGACTGGGCTGCAGGACCCTGGTTTGGGCCGCTGGCACCCATGGCCATGTTGGGAGAAGTCAAGCCAGCCTGTGCCATGGGGCTTTTCACCATGCTGTTCAACATGCCCATCCCAGGACTGTTCTGTTGGGTTTGACTGGCCATGCCCTGGCCAGGGCCACCAACGCCCATATTGAGATTTGGGGAGCTCCCAGCCCGTAAAAGTTCAGATAGCTGCTTGTGTTTAGAGGCAGCATCTTGTGCCAGGCCAAGGCTGGTCTGAAGCTGATTAATGTCACCACCATTAGCAAGTCCTAGTTCTGTGGAGCTGATCAGTTCATCTGGCAAGTCATGTTCCAGATCGAAGAGTGATCCAAAATCTGGAAAATAAAACGTTTTGTGTGAGGTCAGAGCAATCAGTAATGTCTTGAAGAAAATTCTTGCTCATTAATTTCTATCTGCTTGTTTCAAGTAACTAGCAACACTTCACCTTCCATGTTCCAGCAAAATTCCCTTATCAGTCATTACTGAAAATTGTTCAATTTGTCATGATAAAAGTGATTTCTAAGCTTTACAGAGTCTGTACTAGAGAAGACCACTCTCTACTACTTCACTCTCCTACAACAGTCTGTGTTGAAAGGCCACTGGGTATCTCAGACAATGATTTCTCAACTTGAGAAATTTGACAAGGAAGAAGAAAAACAGTATTAAAAAATCCCACAGTTAGCCAATGGAATTAAACAACGATTAGTAATAATTAAAAGGCTGATTGCAAACCACTGTCTAATTTTTAAGTTTCACTGAACTCTGTCACTTTCAGACAGACATAACTAATATAGTAATGTAATTTAAAAAATATTTAATATTTCTAAAATAAGAGAATTTTGGTTGTGGGTGTCTGGGGTTGTGTTTGTTTTGTTGTGTTGTTTTTTGGTTTTTTTTTTTTTAATTTTTTTTTTCTTTGTTCTTTTTGTGGTTTTGGTTCAGTTTGTTGTTTGTTTATTTTTAAAATCTTCTATATCCAGTCACTCCCTGCACAGAATTGCAAAATTCCACTGAATTTCACTGGACAGCCAGTACCTTCCTACAATGAACACTTTAAAAAAAAAAAAAAACTAAGTCACCCTCCTGGCCACGAAGCTGTGGAAAAAACACTAGGATGAAAAAAAAGAAAACACAAATTAACAGCTCTCATATAAAGTAATCCCCTCAAGATAACTAAGAATCCCCTCAAGATAACTAAGTGGAGAAAGATTTGGAATATATAGAGATACAAGAATACTATAGAGCACCCAGAATCAATTTGCTCAAAAAAACAAGAAGTTCTTACATCTGCCATATTTAATCTATGGCAGTTAAAACAAAAATAACTTAGGAAGTTTATGGCTAAAAGCTGAGCTGCTGTGTAGAAGTAGCTGAGCACAACTATAAAGCTTAATATTTGGAATCTGAGAACAACTCTCAAAGGAAGGGGTTTTCATCTTAACCATGGGAACATTTCAACACCACCTCTGTGAAGGTCATTTCATGGATGCTTTGTAGGAGGTATTGCACTACTCATTATTTTGGTGACTGCATTTAAAATGAACTGTCAGCTACACCAAGTTCTAGAGAGGCTGGCAAGATGACTTGGTCTAAATATTAATGGAAAAAGGCTACAGTTAAACAGCAGGTAAGTCAGAAAGGCTCATCAGCATTAGAAATCTGTTCAAAACGTTTCTCACGATACCATACAACTGCCAAACTCCAGCATCAACAGCTTCTACAGCATCACAACTGTTATCTTAGATAAGATCATGACTTGAGAATTCTGAAAATATGGTATGACGTTGGCAAGAACACAGCTATACCACAACAGAGATTTCCTAACTCCATTTACACACTCCTCACTACTGCAAAGCACCAGAGGCAGAATGAAAATTTCCACTATATACCATGTTTTAAACTACCAAAAATTTTTAGCCCATTCTTCATTAACATAAATCTTGTGGTAGAAGTTGTTTTGCCACACATACTAAGGACTGACCTTTAATTTGCATCACTGGCAGCCTTCAGCATGACTGGTATTGGGATACATAGATCACACAGTACCCAAATCAATATACTCAAGAACACAAGAAGTTTTTACATCTGCCATATTTAATCTATTAAAATAAGTTAGAAAGTTATTTTTCAGAAGGAAGAATCAGAATAATGAAGCTTTATCCAAGTTCTCCTGCATTTGAGATGACGTTTAGAGTTTTGTTTCAGTAAACTTGTGTCAAAACACACCCACCCCCAAAAAACTTACAATGTTCAGTGTTTAGTTTAAGAATTAAATAGTGCTGGGAAGAGTTACCGTTCAAGAGACTGTCATATTACAAGGGGAGACCAAGGAACTGGAAAAAGCAATTAAAAAAAAACCAAACAAACCCATGGCAGTTTAAAATAGCTTCAAGAGGCACCTTCAGATGTATGTTAGGACATCTTTAACAGGCAAATGTGGAAGCACCACATTCAGAAAACACTCTAGTTAATAACCTGACAAACTGTCCACAAGTGAGGAATGAGTAAAAAAAATATCAGTAATTCACAAGTCTGCTGTCCAGAAAAAAAAAAAACTGCCTTAATGAGAAACAAACCAAACTGAAAACAAAAGTGAAGTGCCTGGGAAGAACCTGAGTCAGCACAAACCCTGCACCTACCTCATAACCACCTGGAAAGCCATCAGTAAACACCTAAATACAAAGCACTGATACAGTTTTCAACCCACCACAGAATATTTCCTCAGAAAGGCCCATTCAGATTATTTCAGATACAGCACTGCAAAAGGGTGGTTTGAGTCCTGTTCTGAGACAAAGATTTGCTCATCCCTCTTCACAAGAAAATATTCATCTGCTTCTCTGAAGACCTCATTCTTTTTCAAATTCCCCCCTCCTTAAATGAGAAGGTAATTCCAGCTTTAAGGCTTTACTTGCTTATATCCAACTGGAGTGTCCAGGTACAAGCTACCTGAGCTCCTTGGTCTGGAACAGGTAGAAAAAGGTCATGTAAAAACTCAGTGGGTTTAATTGTTATTCATGTCTCAAAACATAACAAATCTACATATATATAAAAAAACAAAACTAAACATTTGTGAGAATCCAGATCAGATTAGCTCTCTACATCAAAAACCAGAAATGAATCTTTTCATATACAAGATTTTTAACCCTAGAGAGTACACAACAGATGATTCATCATAAAAAGCCACTACCAGCTACAAGCCAAAATTGTGAGTAGTAAATACCAAAAATGCAATAGTCTGGTGTGAGTCTGCTCTTTTTAGAACTCTTGTTCAAAACCAAAAACTTCAAAGTCTTCCTCAGGCAGTAGATAACACAACTAGAAAAAACACTTTCAGTTGTCCAGTCGACTATGAAAACCCCATTTTTAGTCAGCTGCTGAGAGGCAGTTCTCAGATCCAGGACTGAAACAGTCTCAAAAGACCATGAAGATCAATAGAGTCTGTGCATCTAGCAACAGTTCCACTCCAGTTCACAGGTTTGGTTTTTTTTTTTTTTTAACATACAATAGGCATCCTGAAGGCCACTGTAGAGAGTTCTACCTACAACCAATCCAAAAACTGACAAGGCCAGGCAGCTCAGAGGCTGTGTGAGAATACTGGCAAGCAAGAGCCAAAGGCACAGTTTAAGACAATAGTGACAAACATGGCTCCATGCTCTGGAGGCCCCCAGTACAAGGAGGACATGGACCATGAAGGAGGGTCTCAAAAGTGATCAGAGGGCTGGAACACCACTCCTGCAAGGACAGGCTGAGAGAGTTGGGGTTGTTCAGCCTGGAGAAGGCTCCAGTGAGACCTTACTGCAGCCTTCTAGTATCAGAAGGGGGCCTACAATAAAGCTGGGGAGGGAGATTTTTACAAAGGCTTGCAGTGGTAGGATATGAGGTAATTGGTTCAAAGTGGAAGAGAGGTGACTTAGAGATTCAGAAGAAGTTGCTTCACTGTGAGGGTAGTGACACACTGGAACAGGGTGCCCAGGAAAGTCTTGAATGCTTCGTCACTGGAGGTGTTCAAGACCAGGCTGGATGGGGCTTTGCACAACTTGGCCTGGTGGGAGGTGTCCCTGCCCATGGCAGGGGGGTTGGAACTAGATGATCTTTCAGGTACTTTCCAACCCAAAGCATTCTATGAATACCTAGAGAACCAACTGCCTTCCAGTACCCCAAGTCCACTGTTAGCTTTGCAGTTTGTTTCATTAAGGATACACACAAAGATTTCTTACTAACAAAACAAAGCTTGTGGGAAGGCAAAGGAGGCAGATTAGTCCTGCTAAGGCTTGTCTACCTGATTTACAATCCCTAAAGATTTTAGGATATAATCAGACACAGAAAAAACTGGGGTGGAACAGAAGAGGCAGTATCTGGCCTAAGAGCTCAAAACCACCCAGCAATATGCAGGCAGTAGGTGGCAGAGCTAAATTTTGATCTCAGAGTGTCACAGAGTGATTCCACATTCTGTTATTTGTGGCATTATTAGTGTCTCTCTTTCCATAGGTAAGGAGAAGATACAGATTGCCACCTGAGATTCAAAGGACAGAGAAGGAAGGTACCTCCACAAAACAACATCTAGATAGGTAACCAGAAAGTCTTAACTTGGGGTAGTCTCAACATGCAAACGCACATAAATCCTTTTAGGAATTGTACCACTATTGAAAGCTTAAGCAAGCCTGTTTTTGTAGAGTCAAGGAACTGGCCTAACTTGCCCTGGCTACATGAGATCTGCAGTGAGAAAGTGGGTCAGAAAAGACAGCAGAGGAAGCAGGTCCATTTCTTTCAAGGGCAGTCCAGTTAGACTGGATTCAGTAACATGAGCTGCACCCTCAAGTGTGAGAAAGCAGCTTCCAAAATCAGTGTGCTAACTTGTGTCACACAATGTGGATTATTCTCTTAGTTTTGGACCCTACTTCTAAGCAGTCTGCTTTTGACAGTGGCTGATGTGCAAGCTGCAAGGACAGGGACAGCCTGCACTGGAAACCCACCTGGTGCCAAAATGGACTTTAAACTAGTTCAGATTCACAGCCTGCAATCACAATCCTCAAATCAATAAGGCATCAGGTTTTATCAAGTGATCAATGAGGTACAGAGTATTTATTTCAAGCTAGCTGTACTGCAAGAGCATCTGGCAGCACCAGTGATGTAGCAGCTCTCCATGTAGGCAAGGCAAGGCAGAGATTTCTGAGAACACAAGGAAAATAGATCCCTGCTAGTAACATGCACAGCAATCAACATGTGGGTTCAAGTGCCACATGCTGTTTCTTTTGCGTGCTTTCTAGCCTACAGTCACCATTAGGATGTTCTCTCATTTCTGGATTAAGACAACAGACCTCTATTCACTTTTCAGAATGAAGGAGTCATTTCTAGCATTATGGAGATTATTTGGTTCAAGCAAACAGGCTGCAGTGAATAATACTAGTTTTCTAAGAACTTGCCCACATGCTGCAGAAGAGCACGAACGCTTGCCTCTCATCTGCACTGTACCCTCAGCCTAGAGATGTTCAAGCACTCAATCTCAGAGAAGAGTTGGTGTACCTGAAGAAACAGCATCGTGTATGAACAGTGACCCCTGGAACCCTGTGAGGCAACAGCTTACTCCAGTGCTTATCTCACTGCTGATCTGACAGAGGTGAAAGGCTTCACAGCTCCTGTCCCTGAGTCCCATTTGTTGTGTTCTAGCCTGAGCACAGACGTATCGAATTAGAAAGCTGCTGAACAGCCACCTTCCTGCAGGAATGTTTCTGGGCTCCAGAAACCTACCCGTGGATCAAATGACATCACAGCCTTCAGGTTCACAATGGAACAACTGGACAAGGCTTAAAACAGGACATTGAATACATGTGGCAGGGTTAACAGAAGGCAGAGATGATGTTGGACTACACAGAAAACATGATACCTTTGCTTTGCTTTCAGACCAAGAAGCGCAATAACAGTAAGCTGCTGAGGTCAGTACCTTCCCTGCACCCTGACGTGAAAGCCACCCAGGAACCAAACAGGGTCTAGATGTGACAGAGAAAGTGCCCAGAGGATACAACCAATATTCCAGAGAAACCAGCTGCTCAAGCTTGCAGTCAAGCACCAGCATTACACGCCCTAGAATATATTGTCTGAAATGCCCTTAAAAAAAAAAGCCAGAAGTCAAAACATAAAAGTAAAGTAGTCAGAACAAGATAAGGAGACACTCTCACAAGACAGTCCCAGGTATCCAGGAAAATGAAGCAGCAAAGGAGAAGCACAGTGTTAGTAAAGGAAGTAATCAGCAGCCAAGGCCTTGGCAATGGCAGGAAATTAAGCTGTGCAGGTTCAGATGGTTTTATTGGGGAGAAGGAAACCAAAACATGTCTAAGAAAGAGGCAAAAACTTCAAGATTCCTGACAAGTGGGTGTAAGAGAACTTTGCTAATCACCATTTTGAAGATAAGAGTTATTCTTACCATTAAAGCCCATTAAAGAGAAGCCTTTTTCATGTAGATCCTCTATGAAGCCACAACTAGCTAATGGTAACAAAAACTCTGCAAAACTGTTTTTCCTAACTTAAAAAAATGTAGATTTAATGTAATCTACTAACTTGATACATAACACAGGGGCAAAATTTCAACATCAGCCTAATATACTAAAGTCTAGATTCCTCGTTGCAACTATGGTTTCCAAAATTCTAGGACATCAGTCCCTATATAGCCCATACCTAACAAATGCAAAGGCACTAAACATGTTAGCATGTCATGGGAGTAGTGCACAACTTCAGGCACAGGGTTGTTTTTTATTTTTTTTAGAAAAACAACTGAATATTTCTTGGTCAAAGTCCAATTCACCATCTAGAATGCACACATTCATTACTAGTTATAACATCCAGGTATAAACATAAGCATTTTCAAGTGTAAACAAACAAAATCATTCTAAAGCAGCAAAAATTATCATTTAACATCTACTTAAATCCTAAAATTAGAACCTCACTCTCTCCACTTTAAGCTGCTCTGATTCCTGTTCAAACAACAGTGTCAGACACACTGAATCTTACTATTTGTCTAAATTTCATCGGGCTAACTTAAAATTTCATGAAAAGTCTCTAAATTGGTAATCTTATTGCCAAGATCATCCTGTCTGTGCCACTGAAGTTTCCGTAAGACCACTTGAAGGTGTCTACTGTTGGTCTGTGGCATTGTTAATAGTAAGGCTGGTGGTTCAGCTGGGAGTCTGAGACTTTGTGGGCAAAAAATGGGTACTTGCAGATAGGAGCAGAGCACTGCTATGTGCACAAACACACAAACTGGTTCATTTTAGAAGTGATTCCAAACCAGTTTCAACAAAAGAGTAAAGTTCACTTCATTGTCAAGTTATAGACAACTTTGAAATCATGCTATCTGCATATACAATTACCAGAAATTCAGTTTTCTGAGCATTACTGACTTAAGTTCATTCAGCAGCACTCCCAAGGAAAACCAAAAAGCAATGCTGAATTTGTGTCCAAAAAAATCCCCCACAAACAAGCAAACAAAAATCAGAATTCGTCAGATCAGACTTATCTTGAACCAGAGCTCTTGAAATGATATTCAAGAGCACATAAAAGGCATTTCAGTTCAGCAGAATTTATTAAGCAAGCCACGCACCAGCATTTTGCCAGAATTTTAACAGAATACTAAAAAAGAAAAAAAAGCCCTGAGAATTCCATTTTAGTTCATTAGTGCATTAAGAGTACATTGTTATAGACATTATCTGTTCACTTGTGAGTGAAGAAACACGAAGTCACAATTCTGCAAGCAAACATATGGTTCAAAACTCTACTGATATCTCTTATGGAGAAGTAACAAAAGGTGCATTACAGGAGTGTTGTGCACCATCAAATGGAAAAAAACCCAAATCTTCCTCTGCCCCATCTCACAACTGCAATTTACCCAAGTTCTACTTGAAGTTCTCCAAATTCAGTGTAACCAGAGAAGTTTTTTGTCAATGCCTACGACCATATGCAGAGACAGATGTATTTTACTTCAGCCTGCTGCTACAGTTTAAGGAAAGACAGAAAAGCCAAATCCTGGGAGACAGGTGTGCATTGTTTATCTGTCAGTGAAATCTACACAGCCAAATTACTCCATTTGTCAAATAATAAATCTAAATGACTTTTGGCCAAGCCCTCTCAGAGGGAGCACTAGTTGTGGTGCTGAGAACAGGGCAAGTAGTCTCAGTACATTGTTGGGACAAGGACTGAAAGCAGCTAAGCAAGACACTGAGGAGACAAGCTGAAGATAATCAAGCAGCCTAAAGAGAAGATGCAAGAAATACACACTAAATCAGACAAAAATTAAAATCTAAAATAATAAAGTCATTTTCTCCAAATTGTAAAGGTACAACCACCCAGAAATCCTACAGTAGTAGTTCAGTGTTTATCCCTATATCCTAAAAACACACCCTAAACCCCAGAGTCTGCCTGACCCTTCCCAGATAAACTTCCATTTTCTGCAAACACAAGACTGATAACCTGAACCAGGGACCCTCTTGACTAAATCCAAACCCTGGTCTGGGACCATGAGGGGTAAGATGCAAAAATTCATAGTTGTTTGGTTGGTGTTTATTTGTTTTAAATCTACAATTTAAATTCCCAAGTTCAAGGACAAAGGTTTTCCCTGAAATAACAAACTTCTGAATCTGTATTTTTAAGTTGGTTTTCTAGTCTCAAAGGTTTTTTTATTTGTAAGTGCTCAAGATTCAGTTTTACATGACAGATTGTATGGTCCTTGTGTTGTAGTGGATATTTCTTCTTAAAAATTAAAAAAAAAAAAAGTTGTCTTTCTAACACTGCTCAGAAAAACTACATACCTATGTCAGAGACACACAAAATACACCTGGTGAAAGGGGCAAGAAGGAGCAGAGATAGAGCAGTTTGGGAATCTAAGCAGTTCAAAAGCCTGCAAGATTTTCTTTAGAAAGTTACTATGTACCATATGAATGATCAGTTTAGTTTTTAAAGAAAACCTTGCAGATTTAAATTCTCAAAATTTATTCCTAATAGAGTTACTTCAGGAACCTATATAGCTACAAGGCAAAGACAACCATTTTTGCCACACAAGCACCTACAACTGCAGTCCTTGATTTACAGCATACAACCTCCATCAAACTGTATTTTGAGGCACTGCTCATCTCATAACTAATACTTGAAAAAAGGCAAGAGTCACTCTGAACTAGAAGGGATAAAAATATTTAACTCATGGCTCTAAGCTGGATGTGGCTGATGACTTGGTCTTAAACATTAGCCAGAAAAGATTTCTGAAAAGTATTTAATTTTAAAAGTAGGATATACAGACACTAAGAAAATAAAGCCATAGGTGTCTGAAAACAGAATCGAAAATTGTGCATCTGCCTCTGGAAAAGGCAGTGAGACAAGATTAACATGATTCATTTTGAGCAAAGAAACATCCTGATACATTTGGAACAAATGAAACATGACTATCAGTCAAAATTGCAGCAGTCCAGGCAAGAAGTTTGTTACAAGTCTTAGACCTTTGAAGTTAAGAAAGAGTAAACTTTTAAAGGTCAGAAGCAGCTCCTGAAAAAAAAAAAAAGGAACTTTTCAAAAGATGAGCACTGAAAGGGAGATTAAAGATGTGCTATTACTCAGAGAAACATAACTTTTGGACATAGTAAACTGAAGCATGTTAAGGCACAAACACATACACTGGTTTCTGATATAACACGTGCCAACCAATTATAGAAAACCAACTTTCCAATGTTACAGCAACCCAGAAACACAAAGCACTTAAAATCCTGTCTTCAGATCTAGCAACCCAAAGACATGATATCATACAACCACACTGCAGCAGAGAAAATACCCCAGTTTTGTTCTTTGAGAAAACACAGCAGTTCTGAACCCAGAGCCCAGAAAGCTTTCCCAGCTCACAGAAAGCAGGTTACTCCTGAGGGCAGTGGGGCTG
This sequence comes from Merops nubicus, assembly GCF_000691845.1. Taxonomy (NCBI): domain Eukaryota; kingdom Metazoa; phylum Chordata; class Aves; order Coraciiformes; family Meropidae; genus Merops; species Merops nubicus. The sequence goes on along the minus strand of NW_008602285.1, from coordinate 3,958 downwards.
TAAAGCACGATTAGACTCTCCCTTCCTGAAGGGACCACACTGAAATCTGTGCGTGCAATTTCAGCACGCCTGCATTACTGCAGGAAGAAAACTGAGGGCTTCTCAAATAAAAAACCAAAACACACAAACACCCCACCACCAAAACCCAAAACACAACACCACTGGCTTAAGGCAGCCAGTGAAAAATGTATCTTTACAAAAGACTTCGAGCTCATTTACTCAAGGAGGTAACTTTTCAACATGTGCTCAAATGATTCTGTTACAGTGGGAGGAACACACTGACTGGAGAACAGCAGCTTGCTAATACAATGTTTAAGAGAGTCTTGTTAGACTAAGTGAAACATAAAACAGTGTTTCCACCAGTGCGGGAAGGTAAGCAAAAGGAGCTGCACTGGCAAAGTACTTGCACCCAAGTAACCATGTAACATCCAGTGTCAGGAACTCACACCCCATTTTAAGGCTACTGTACCAAAAAAAGGTGACCCCACTGTAGAGTTGTAACTACCCTCAGAAACACTTAACATCTGGACAAGATATATATATATACACAATTGCCATTCTTTTCAACAAACTTAACATTTAAGTGGAAAAGAAGCTGTAGAGAAACACCTGGCAGCTTAAGGGAATCCGCAGTCCTGATCTTGAAGCTGCTCTAGAACTACACGAAGTTCAAGGAAAAAATGAGACCACTCAAAAATTCTAATATCCTGCACGACACCAACACTTTCTACATTGCTTCAAAATGTTCGTTTCAAGATGTGCTGCAAACATTTCAGTTTCCCTGTAAATCTCTGTTATTCTCACCTCCTAAAGGAGGTTTTATGGCAAAGCAAACTCCGAGCAGGGAACACATGAACCGTTTAAGACTAAGTCAGGAGGAGCTGCAGTACTGCAACAACAGTGGGAGATGCAGCTGTATCTGGTGCCTGCCAATAAATAAAGTGTAGTAGGACCCTCTTTGCTGACTTTTTCAGAAGAAAACCACCAACATTTGAGTTTAGGACTTTCCAAACCCAGAATATCAGTTTCATCTGGGTCTACTGTGAAAACATAAGCGAATTAGAGTCAACTTAGTCTTCAATACAACTTAGTCTTCAATATAAATACAATTAAGGTCTGCAAGTTTGGAAATAAGTTAACTGAAGTGAGTCATTATTTTTAGGTCTCTAACAAGCTAAAATAGGATTTCAGATTAAGAAACAAAAGTTTCAAAAAGTTAACAGCAATAGGAACACTCTGCAAGGTCCACTATCCACATGTGCTGGGAAGTTTCATCGACAGTGGAAGGATTTTACCTTTCTCCTTCCCTCTCTCTAAGGACCCTGTGATTCTAACAGTTTTAAAAAGAGTGCTTGAGTAAGTACATAAGCACCACGTTATTTATTTTCTATAATTAACTAAGGAGTGGGGACAACACAACAGCTTCTATAAGTGGCATTTACTTAATGAAAGCTGCTTGCACTATTTGAAAGCAAATGTAAGGAGCAGACACACATGAAGTGGAACTGTCCCAAATCCAGGTAGTAAGTTGTCAATACCAAAAATCCAGAAGAGTAAAAATCCTTTATATGTTTTTTTTATGCAGCATACATCAAGTGTATGCACCACCACAAACCTCTGCATAGCTAACAAGCGATGACAATCCAAACCACTCTGAGAAAAATAATCTCAGTTGTGCATTCCTGAAGCTAACAACTCCCATTATTTTACCATAACTGTAAAAACTTTGTTTACTAAGCTGCCCAGTAAGCTAAAAATTAAAATAGATTAAGTATTCTGGGAAAATCTGCACATCTTAAACTGAAATACACTCACAAATCATCCAAACTTTATTTGATCACAGATGTCTTAAGATACCTGCATTCCTCTGAATCAAAACACACCTTCAGCTTTCACATTTTTCAAGTATTAGGACTCCTCTCACAAAATATGTTTTTATTTCACCTCTCTAAACACAACAAGATAACTGCTGTCAAGACAAAAATGGTTACTACTCAATTAAGCACTGCCTTCCAAGTCTAGCACAAAATAAACCCTCGACAACTAGCTCTAGCTGAAGAGCAGCTTCTTCAATGCTCTTCTTTCCTACCAGAGACCTGTTGATCTTAGGAATAGTCATGTCCTCCAGTTACAACATAACATTGCCTGTATCTAACAGGCTCTAAGAGTTACACACAAACTCTTGAAAAGTAACATATCATTCACCAAGAACACAGAAGGAAAAAATAAACATTTTTACGATAATTCCAAGTAGAATCAAATCAACTACTCAACCAAAAAAAAAAAAAACCCTGCTACTAAATCCTTCTTTTTGCTGTCAAATGAGGAGCTTTTAAAAAACAAAACCCAGACCAACCAACCAACTCTTCCTTTTTCTTGCCAGCTGTTCACTGCATTGAAGGAGACCACCGGTGGCCTCAGAAACGCCACCAGGCTGGCAGAAGGAGGCCTCCTCCCCATCCCACGAGCTACTGAAGATTAAAGTGAGTTCAAAGAAACTCCTGCGGGACAGGTAACAAAGTGCTTCTAGCAAAATGACACCAAACACTTCACAAGAAGCATTAAAAAGCCAAACAGCCCTTTGTTGCCACCTCCTCCCTCCCAGTATGATCAGTTCATATTTGCTAGGGGGGGACACCTGAGATTCCCAACCTCCAGCTTGTCTTCACAGCATCACCACCAAAGACCTTTGCAGGACTGCAGAGAAGCCCCTTTATCTTCACAGCCCTTAAGCCTACAGGGGAATTTCAGACATTTTGGTCTCGCAGCAAAGAAATGGGAGATGCAAGATGAACTACACTCCATATTGATTCTTAACGCAAATAAGGTGAAATAACATTTAATTCCTAAGAAAATGAGTCTCGATAAACCTTATGTCCCAAACCTGAGATCTGGATTTTGGGTTTAGCTGTTTTTTCCTAAAAAAAACCCTATTTGAATCAGAAAAGCAGTTTTTAGATATCCTTCTGCAAAGAAGAGTAAGGAGGCTTGTAAAAAAAAAAAAAGTAAATCGAATAAGCAGACTGCATGTAAGAGGAAAAAGAAAATTAAACACATAAACCTCGTTTCTGAACGAGCTGTAAAAAAACCCTCGTACATGCAAAATAAAATAAGAAACCAGATCCATTTGTGTGTACACACGTAATTCAGCAATAAAGAGTAGAGAAGCACCATCTTCAGCACTATTCTGTATTTCTGCAACTGGCATTGAAGGCACGAGCTTAGCAAGGAGCTCAGGAATTACTGTTCCAAAAGACACGAAAATGACACTGTTAAGTCCTATCTGCAGCCGACCAAAAGCACGATAAACTGAAAGGCTTAGCTTTCCATCACTTCCAAAAACCCAAAAAGGGCAGAAACATCGCAATAGCCTCCCTATGGCACTAAAGCCAGTGGGCTCAAACTGAGTGAAGCCGGGAGAAGCAGAGAGATAGAAAGGCCGACGGCAGGCAGGAGTTAAAGGAGGGAGATTTAGGCTAGAAGAGGGGAGAAAAGGGCAGTAATTGGGGAGCGAGGTGGGGAGGGCCTGGGCCCCCGAGACTGACCTGTGCCGTCGCTGGCGGACACGGAGAGCGCCGGTGAGGAGAGTTTAGGCCGCTTGGCTGAAGGCGGGCCCGGCTCCACCACATTCTCGGCCATTTTTAATTCTTTTTTAGACAATCCCTTAGAGCGGAGAGACGGAGGGGGGTGAACCCCAAAACCTTCACCTTCTTCTCCGGCCTCGAGTCAGCTGAAGAACAACAATAACGCCGAGAGCGAGCGAGGAGGAACTGGCGGAGAAGGGGGGCTAAGTTCCCCTTTTTCTGCCCCTCGGGCTCCGGGAGGGCGGCAGCGGAGAAGTGGGGAGAAGGTGGGAGCTGGAGCAGGGGGGGAAAGAGGCCTCTTCCCCCGGGCGAAAGGGCTGAGATGGGAAGAGCAGGTAAAGCCCCCGCCAAAAAAAAATAATTAAAATTAAAAA
>NW_008602284.1:9758-12009 GCF_000691845.1 Merops nubicus | reverse complement strand
CTATGATTCTATGATTGTAAGAAATATTTTTTTAATGTTTATTGCTGGACAATGTAGATTGTGTATCAGAAAACATAACAATCTTTTTACATTGTTTTAAATAGGTGAGAAAGATCTAATCATGCTAGCCATTTGTTGAATTAATTTCTTTTTATTGAATTTAAAGCTACCTGCATATGACTTGAACTTAGATCTCATATATAGCACTGTTCAAAATATTTACAAAGTGAAATTAAGATGAGAAATTTTAACATTCATTAAATACTGCTTGCCTGTATTTTTAACCCTATTTGTTTTACATGTGATGAAGATACTGCTGATATAGTTTGCATTGCCTCAGCAGAAGCTGTAAAAAAGAGAGCAGGTAACTGAAATTGCCTAACATCTGTAGCAGCTTATCAGTTTAACCTCGGGAAGTCTGTTGCACAAGATGCAGATGCATGTCAGAGACAAAGAACTCAAGCACCTTAAAACTGCAGACTATATATTTTTTTTTCACTTGTCCTGATGAAATTTAGTGTTGCCAGGTTCTAATTATTTTGAGCACTCAGGATAGCAAGATTGCCATTTACCACACAAAATATTAAAATCTTTTAATTGTGCAAGACACTCCTCCTTGTTTTAGAATTCTTTTTCCTGACTAATCTGGTTTGAAATCTATTTCCACAGAAATACTCTAGGTATTTAGCATTTTGAGAAGAAAGGGCTTGACAATCGTAGTTTGCCTTTTATATCACACAGAATGGGTAGTAACAAGCTATTATATATTTTCACTAGGGGAAAATGGAAGAAGGAAACTAGAACCTGTTTACTAGCTCTGCAGTAACAGCAAGCAAATTAAGAATAATGGGATGAAATACTGTCCATAGGAAGGCAAGCAGACTGACTAGTTTCAGTGTGTTTTCAAAGTTTGGTAAAAAACTGGGGTGGAACTACATAAAAGAATTCAAGCAACAATTCTAGATTTCTCTTCAACAAGATTAAAGGTGAAGAACCCAGTTTGTATTGCATATGTACTACTGTAGTAACAAACCAAGAGAGAAGGAAAGAAGACATGCAAAATACCAAGAGTAGGACAAAGGCTGATGATTATAGAAGTATATAATGTGAGTTGAAGGGAATTTCCTGACTGGATGAAAATATTCACTCTTAGATTTACTGGCAATAGGAGAAATAAATTAGTTAATAAGAGGTAAGGAAGAAAGTGGAATAGTAAAGGGACAAGAGAAAGAAGATCTCTAATATTTTGTTCCTCATTTCCAAAGAAAATTAGGCATATGCGATCACACTTTCAATCTATCCTCTAGTAATTTCAAATTCAAAATTGAAATACAAATCTCAAAGATAATATTACAAGTTTTGTGAAAACTAGCAGCTAATTTAGTGAAAACTCAGAATATTACTTCCTTTTAAAGGAAGATAGATGTTCTGTTGTCTGACAGGTGGGAAAAGGGGTCAGAGTATCAGCCTCCAGAGTTGTATCACAGGCGAGAGAGCTGAGAGTCTAGGATCTGAGCTACTGGAGGAGTTCAGGATCTAGGGGCCAGCTATGGGACAATCCTGTGTTAGGTGTACATTGAACTTCGGTTCTGGTCAGACAGAGAGAAGAGAGAAGGTGGGACTGTCTGTGCTTTTCATACTTACAGGAAAGCTGTTTGTCTTGATGTGAGTAGTGTGGTTAGTCTTCACACTGTGCAATCTGTGTGGTGGTCCACAAGCTGTGGGTACTTATCTCTGTTGGGATGTGACAACAGAAGTTCTAAAGTCCATCAGATTCATCTACCTCTGACTGCATCATTACATGGTCCATGAAGCAGCCCCTGTCTGGCTCATCCACCAACATAACATCTGTTAGTGACAGACTGGACTTTGCTGTAGTCCTTCCAACTCAGTGGAACCAAATAGATGAAGTAGGTAATGAATGGTAAAACTTTATAGTTAGGCTTCTTCACTCTTTCTGCTTGTGAAACCAATAGTTCATAGGATTATTCTGAGTGGGTTTGTTTTTTTTTGTTTGTTTGTTTTTTTTAACCAGAAGTATACCATGTCTGGACAATACTGGTATTTCATGAGTTCTATTAGAATCAAAGGAACTTTGTGCCAAATGCAGTTTTTGCTTTTATTGCATTTGAAAAACTTATAGAATCATAGAATTGTCAGGGTTGGAAGGGACTTGAAAGATCATCTAGTTCCAACCACCCTGCCATAGGCAGGGACATCACCCACTGGATCCGGTTGTTCAGAACTCCAA
>NW_008602284.1:9053-9735 GCF_000691845.1 Merops nubicus | reverse complement strand
GGGGCCTCAGCCACCTCCCTGGGCAACCCATTCCAGGGTCTCACCACTCTCATGGGGAAGAACTTCTTCCTCATGTCCAGCCTGAATCTGCCCACTTCCAGCTTTGCCCCATTCCCCCTAGTCCTGTTGTTACCCGATATCCTAAAAAGTCCCTCCCCAGCTTTCTTGTAGGCCCCCTTAAGATAGTGGAAGGCCACAATAAGGTCACCTCAGAGCCTTCTCCTCTCCAGACTGAACAGCCCCAACTCTCTGTCTGTCCTCATAGGAGAGCTGCTCCAGCCCTCAGATCATTCTCGTGGCCGTTCTCGGGACACGCTCCAGCAGGTCCACGTCCCTCTTGTAATGGGGGCTCCAGGTGGGGTCTCACCAGAGCAGAGTAGAGGAGGAGAATCACCTCCCTCGACCTGCTGGCCACACTTCTCTTGATGCAGCCCAGGACCTGGTTGGCTTTCTGGGCTGCAAATGTGCACTGGAGGCTCATGTTGAGATTCTCATCCACCAGCACCCCCAAGTCCTTTTCATCAGGGCTGCTCTCCACCAGTCACTGCCCAGCCTATGTCAGTGCCTGGGATTGACCCAACCCCGATGCAGGACCCTGCACTTGGCCTTGTTGAACCTCATGAGGTTGGCTTGTGCCCACCCCTCCAGCCTGTCCAGGCCCCTCTGGATGGCCTCCCCACCC
>NW_008602284.1:0-8826 GCF_000691845.1 Merops nubicus | reverse complement strand
GTCAGCAAACTTGCTGAGGGTGCACTCAGTGCCACTGGCCATGTCCCCGACAGTGATGTTAAACAAGACTGGCCCCAGGACTGATCCTTAAGGGATTCCACTCATCACTAGCCTCCATTGGGACATGAGCTCATTGACGTCCAGTCCTTGTATGCGGCCTTCAAACCAGTTATTTATCCACCATGTCATCCACCCATCAAACCCATGTTTCACCAGTTTGGAGACCAGGATGTTGTGGGGCACAGTGTCAAAGGCTTTGCTCAGGTCCAGGTAAATGTCATCAGTTGCTTGCCCCTCGTCTGGTAATGTTGTGACCTTTTCATGGAAGGCCACCAGGTTTGTCAGGCATGATTTGCCCTTTGTGAAGCCATGCTGATTATGCCAAATCACGTCTTCACTATTCTTCTGTCTCAGCAGTGCCTCCAGGAGGATCTGCTCCATGACCTTACCAGGCACAGAGGTGAGACTGACTGGCCTGTAGTTTTCTGGTTCTTCCTTCTTACCCTTTTTGAAAGTGGGGGTAATGTTTCCCTTTTTCCAGTCAGTGAGGATTTCACCAGACTGCCATGACTTTTGGAATATAATAGAGAGGGGTTTAGCAACCTCATCTGCCAGCTCTCTCAGTACCTGTGGGTGTATCCCATCAGGTCCCATGGACTTACACACTTTCAGGTTCATCAGGTGGTCTCAAACCTAATCTTCAGTCACAATGGGCAGCTCTTCCTACAAGACCCTGCCATTGTCCTCTGTGACTCTGGGAATGTGGTTGGAGCCCTTGCCAGTGAAGACTGAGGTAAAGAAGCCATTGAGAACCTTGGTATTCTCCATGTCACTTTCAACCAGGTCACCCGTTTCCTCTCTAAGGGGGCCCACAGATTCCCTAGTCTTCCTTTTAGTGTTAATGTACCTGTAGGAATTTTTGCTATTCCCCTTGATCTCCCTGGCTAGATTTAATTCAAACTGAGCTTCAGCTTGAGTGCAAGTAACAGGGACAATACCCAGTCATCAATAAATAGCTTTTTAATATTCAATATTCAATATTCAATATTCTGCTGATTTTTTTCCTTTCATTCACATCTATAGCTTGAGTGCAAGTAACAGGGACAATACCCAGTCATCAATAAATAGCTTTTTAATATTCAATATTCTGCTGTTTTGATTTTTTTCCTTTCATTGACATCTATAAATTTAGATAAACCAGTATTTATGCTTCGACTAAGTTTAAAACTATGTCTCAGACCTTTTTAGCAAGATAGACCTTGCTACCATCTTTGAACTTCTACTGACTCCATTTGTGTTTAAGATTTTACAGTTATTTTTGAATGTTTTTTTAGAACAAGTTAATATAAGTTTTCCAGTAAAGCCTGTTGCAAAATATTGCTAATTGATGTGACAGACTTTTAATTCTTTTTTAGAAATGATCCTGGTACTCACAAACTCCTTTTTTTTCTCAGTTGTGGTTTTTAGTGTGCTTAATGTCTTTAGAGGAAAAATAATCAAAACTGTAAAAAAAAAGCATCTGTTAGACAGATCTATTAAGAATAAACTCTCTTCATGGGAAAATGATATTGAGAAGTTGCATTCTTATTTAATTTGAACGATGTGTATAGAGTTGAAAAATGTACCTTTTAATTCACAAAAGGTAATACTGTATAAAAACTAAGTTTCAGAAGTGTATTTGTTAGTGATAATTATAATGTAATCTTTTACTAGCCACTTGTATTCAGAAGACTTGAATTTGAAAATTGTTCAGGATATCTTAAACTTGAATACACAAAACTTAGTTCCCAAGTGTATCTTAGCTACATACAGCTTGATTATGAAAAACATTGCTTAATACTTAAGATTATGCATCAGTTATTTTTGAATATAAATTACTCTAGCTAAGTAGTGCTGAGATGACATGCTAGTTTGCTCAGGTTGTCAGCATCTTCCTGTGACAAACTCATGAGACAAATACAATTGCATCTATAACCAGTCTACAGTGCATATTCTGCCCCAGATAACTTCTTAGAGCCACTACATAGACACTATTCATTCTCTGAAAGTGAGAGCAAAATTAATGTTCCAAATAGCAAACATCAGTTATTGAAAAAAATAATTTTGAAAAAAATAATAATAAAAAAATTCCTATGCTAACACTAAATCAAGGAATAGTTACTGGACATCATAAAAGATCAACAAATAAAAATGTTTGGTTAATCATGCTGATGTCAAAGTCAAACTTTAAAATACCCTGTTGATTTTTCTCATTTAGTGAATTTAATCATAATATTATCTGAACACATTTACATACAATCAGCACGGACTGGGCAGGATGGCTGTCTCTGAAATTTTATTTTGCAACCAAAATGATCTCCTTTTTGCTCTTTGTGTTCTTTGAATTTCTTTGATTATTGAAATATTTTGTGCTGTAAATACAATCTGTCATTTCAACAAATGGACGGATAGAACCTGCCAGACTGGTGAAATTTTCAGTAAATTCACTGCGGCACAAGTGAAACCATGAGAAATGTTACTGCCTTGGCTGAAAATTTCATCAAAGTACCATCTTCATTTAAGTACAAAAAAAGAAAGTTCATTTATAAACACTCTGCACAGGAATTTCAGTTAGAATACTTACATTAATATAAATAGATTTTTAAGTATCCAAATGAGAGATTTTTAATCAAAATTGAAGCAGCTGTTTCTATGTTTGGCTGTAAATCCTTTCTTAAGCAATGTATGTTGACTAGTGTACTAACATAGAGAAAAAGAAACTTTTTTTTTTCCTTGGAAATGCAAAATTACATTTTTTTTTACCCTTCTTTCCATTTAGTTTGATATGGAATGTTGACTATTAAATCTTACAACAGAATCTGTTGCGCATAAATTAAACTTGCTGCAAGGTTTAGCAATTTGTAAATGTCAAATAAAACATTTAAAGTATATAACTGTCCTTTTTTTGATCACTTTCTTGTTTAAAACATGCTGAGCACATTTTTTACAATAATATTGAATACAATATGACTTTTTTTTTCTGAGATATGTTACAGTAAGTGACTGTTTTATATAGATATTTCTTTCTTCTTTGTAATGAATTTTGCTGTACTTTGTAGCTTACCAGTGTTTGACTGAGGACACTTTCCTTGTGAGGGCAAACATTTTGGTGCCTATTTTGTTATGTTAAACGTAATAGTTTACTTTTTTTATCATGCCCATATGCCTTTGTCACTCCTAAGACTGATTTGATAGAACTTGAAAAGTAGGTGCATCAAAGCTTTAATACAGCTCAACCACATAACAGGAGGGACAAAAAAAATCTCATGACAAAGCTACCAAAAGCAACCTGAAGTGTATTTTGAAAATGTTACTGTGTGTGAAACCTAAATAAATTTTGATGTTATTTATTTTTGATTGTGGAAACTTCATTAATCACACTGAAGTATATTTATATATTGTGGGGAAAAAAAATCAAGTAAACCCACCACTTTTTTCCTGATTAGTTTACTGTAAAAATATCGTGACTTTTACAACCGAACACCTAGATTTATTATAAAGGAAGATAGAAGATACGTCATTGTGTAGCTCATGTTTATACTGCATAAAATTGTGTAGACTTGTTTTCTTTTGAAGCGTGTGAGAATGACACGTTTCTCTCAATTTAAATTCAAATATTTAAAAAGTGGTCTACAAAGTTACAAGTTTAAGGACAAGACTTTTATTACAGAGTATTTAGATTCATGTATACCAGAATAAATATAATTAAAAATATTTTTAAAACTGTCAAGTTGGGACTATTTTACAGAACAGAGTTAGTACAGATTCCTTTGCTTCTGCGAACTGAGTTGGTAGTGCCGTTGCTGTAAGTAATGTGTCACTGCAATCCTGTATGGTGCTGTTTACAATCTTTGACAATCTCATCCCCCAAGACCTCCATCATATCACAACAAGCTAGCAGCAGATTATTTAAATATGCACAACTGCTATCCATGATGCACTTGGTTAAGGCATAGAGGCTTCACTGCAGGACAGCAATTTTATTTTATTTCATAAAGATGAAAATATCTACTTGTTGCAGGCTGGCAACTGGAGAGATGGAATAAGTGTACCTAATAATTTTGCACTAGGCAACAACACCAACAAACTAGGAAATTTGGGAAGAGCTAATTTTAATAAAATCTACAAAGCCTGGGATTGTTAAATTGTCACTTGTCTCCAGTACATGTAGTATACATAGACTGCACCATCCAAATTTATCACCTTCCATGTAACTGCTTCGCTGAGGAAACAGGGAAAAGGAGTTTACTTTAGAGCACATATCTTCAAGGCAATTTCTCAGCCAGAGTTGGTTTTGTCTACATACAATGTGAATGCAGTATGACCTAGATCATGTCTCTGAATTTTTGCTTGCTGTAAAGAATGGTAGTCATAAAAAGTGTAAATTTATTAACTCTAGTTTTCAGATGGTATAAAAGTCACTTCCAAACTTGCACGTTCTTATAGCTGGTGAAAAATTTTAGGTTTGTTTTGATTTTCTAAACATAGGTGGAACGTTTCTACAGTATTGCAGTATGAGATCCACAGCTACTCACAATAAGCATTTGGAGCAACCAGTTCTTGTCTTCTTGGTGGGCTCTTAATATATGTTATAGAAACTGAATGGCTTGACTGCATCAAGCTACCACCATCAACGGCAGCACTTCCAGCAGTATGCTCTACTTACGTATTCATTTGTAACAGATAGCAGTCATTTATTTTAAGTTCCTCCTGTGTGCTACTGTATTAACAAGAACTAATAACACCTGTTGGGTATATGAGGAGCACCCACTGCTTTACAGTTGAGATACCAGATAAGTAAACTGTCTATAAGTGAGAGTTTAGGGACATGGATTGTTCTCCCTTTCAATATCCTGCCCCTAACTAATTGGTGTACTTTCCTCTGGTCATTTTTTCTGTATGGCTTGACTAGTGACAGCTGAGAGCACTAGAAAAAAAATGTTTCAAAACATAATACAAGAACTCTCAAATATTTTGCACATATGGTTGCTCTATAAAATGCACATGTAATATCCCATATATATCAAAATTCAAGATACCTTATTGTGTGTAGGAATACATGAATCTGGAGGGAGCATAATTTCTGGATTATTAATCTTAAAGACTGATTCATTGCTTTCCTCTAGTATTGAAGAACTTTGTCATTTGACTGTGAAATATGAATTTGTTGGTAAAGGAATTAATATTTTGTGATATAGTCAGTTGAAAGAAACTTTTCTATTCTTGTCTTAAAACAGAAAACCTTGATTCTACCCATTTTTAATTTTCTTTTTTTTTCCTTTTACATACACTTGTTATAAATGGGGAAGCAAAGATAGAGTGGCAACCCTACACATTTGTAGTGAAAAAATAGTCATTTCTCTACAATGGAGCTCAGAGGTCTTTGCCAAATTCTAGGTTCCAGTGTTAATGCAAGTGTTGTTACAGGTCCATATGCATTTCACAAGTGTCCCATCTCCCTACCAGGGCAAAATTGCATGCACTTGCCCTTCTATGAAAAGAAAACAAAGCAAATAATTTTGATTGTTGAGGGAATCAGAACTACAAACCATATTATCAATTGCACTTGCTCTGTGTGATGGACCTAGCAGATTATCAGTCAAGGTGAAGATATGAATACAAATGGTTTTGGTTTTCTGTCTCCTCATCAGGAAGCAGATTGCAGCTGTAATTCCTAGCTTTTATATCATCCTTCCCCAACCTTTTTTTTTTTTTCCCTCCTTGCTCCCTATACCATTTAAAGCCTTTCATCATAAATGTCATGGCTATTATGTATTGCAGACTAATCGGATGAATGTGAAGAATGATATCAGAAATGCCCATACCTCTAATACCAAGCCTGCTGCTGGACTTTTCAATTTACTCTTTGAGGCAGTTTGCTTCAGAAGGAAGAACAGAATGATGGAGGTCTGGCTCAGCTGCAGCCAGCAACGTTAGTAGCTAGGACAAAAAGGCAGCTTTTATTTCTAATTTTTCTCTTTCACATTTTTTCTTCAGTTAGGAATAAAAACACTTAATTTACTTAGCAACAGAACAGCAACAAAATTGCCTCAAAGGCTGATGTCTGGAAACAGTCCTTATGGATTTGGGATATAGGAAGGTTAGATTTCTGTCCTTTATTTTGTAAATAGTTGCAGAGTCCTTGAAAAGAGATGAAACAGAAGAGAATGGAATTTGCCTCCTTGTGGCATCCAACAGCCTGTTTTTTCATTTCTTTGTTTTTTTTGTACAAAATTATACAGCAGATCATAGCTGATTTTTCTCAGTTGTGTATTGTTTTGGCCGGTTGTTATACTTCTTAGAAAAGTGATAATTTTAACTTAGAGATTTTAACTAGCTCTCCTCAGATGCACTTCAGCAGTTAATAATTTCTTGGAAAAGTTTATTCCAATTGATGAGTTTATATGTTTTATAAAACCCTTGGTGGTTTGGCTTGGTTTTGGCATGTTCCATTTTGTTTTGTTTTGTTTTGTTTTTATAGACAAAGAAACTTTTACACTGTATACACTAATATACTAATCACTCAATAGAGGTGAAGCTGCTGCAATGGGTGTCTCCAGGCCCAGCTAGCAGCAAGACAGCACATATTTTCAATAGGCACACAAGCACGTGTATACTTAATGCATATACACATATAAGCAGCCAGCCACACAGGTCAATGAAGACAGAAAACACAGCCCTCATGCAAACACAAATAGCACCAAATGCCTTATCCTGTTTCCCTCTCCAGCTGATCAGGATGAAAGCAAACTAGTGGGAAATACATACACACATGTACACATGTGCAGTGTGGACCCTCCAGTAGCTGAAGCTTACACACTGCCTGTGCAATCAGAGCATGGGTGGAAATGTGCCTTGCCATGTGAGCTTGTAGAACTTTTGCCGTTTTACAGGATATATGAAGGATGTGTGATTCCTTGCTTTTGCTCAACAAAAGGATCTGTAATGTTGAATACAGGTTTCTATAAGGTATACCACTTCTTTCAGTGATGGATTTGTTATGTTGGTTTGTTTAGGTTTGTAAATTTATTTTTAGAAAGAGGAGCTGACCAGTTGTTCTGTACTTTACAATGAGCTTTTAGACTGATAGTCAAGTTATGGATGGCTACTTTCAGGAGTTCTTCAGAAAATTCCAGTGTGTAAATTGAGATTTCCAGGGGGTATATATTTTATACAGAGAGTTCACCTCAGTGTTTTTTTTCTTTACTGCCCCAGTAAAATAACAAATGGCCTTCTTAGGAACAACAGTTTCTATATATACCTAATGTGTCATGCTCACCTTTGCTTTGGTTGTCTCCAAGTATGATTACACTCAGTCTGCTTTCTCACCAAGTATCATGTCACTGTTTTTCACACTGCTGGGTTTCTCAGCTGTGGTGGTGAAATCAGCTCAATGTTCACAAGAAATACCCCTCCACCTACTGTGACTTCCTAAAGCAACAATGTCAACTGTGTCTGCAGTGGAATGCAAGGTCATTTTGGCATCTGTTGAATGTGGGCCTTGGATTCAGGAGGAATAGAAATTGCATTTCAGAATTCTAGAGACCCACTTTTGCAATTCAGGCAGTGTTTCTATTTCATATCCAAAACTGTCACATGCAATCAGTGATAGCTAACTCAATACTCAATAACCCTTTACAAGATCACTACTGGTGTACAGTTCTGTAGCAAACTGACTATGGGAGATCTGCTCCATCGTGTTCTTGGTGATCTTGATGTGTATAACCAATCTTGTTTAGATCTGCTTGCTCCACACCATGAAGAGAAGTCATCAATTCCTGTGCTCCATTTTGCATGTGCATACATGTTATTTTGGAATACATCCTTATTCCATCATCACACTGATGTATATATTTTTGTTATTTCCACTGTTCTCATATATTCTGGTTAAGATGGAAAAGGAATCTAAGGGAGACATAGCATAACACCCTGTAATTGCATCTGTAGTCCAATTTCAGGTTGCTACTAAGGTCTTCCATTTATTTCTATGCTGGAAGTAAAACTGAAACAATGACAGATGCATTCCATACTATGCTTTTTCATACTAATGAAGTGAACATAGCTTGAGTTAGTTCCTGTGAGCACTGCAATGGAAAACCTTCTCAGATCTCTAGTGATAGGACACATTTACGTATATGTTTATGTTCTTTCACTTGAAGAATTGCATCTCCAGGTAAGTAATCTCTTTGTCCTTTACCAGGATGTGATGGTTTGTGTAGAGGGAATTTCAGCTGCATCACAAGATGGCGTCCTGGAAGCCCTTATGCGCAGCTCAGGCTACAAGGAAGATACCAGAGGTGAACCTTAAGGGCATTGAGCCCTTGCGGCTCTAGGCAGGAAGGACATGGGGGACAGCTCGGCAGCGCCTGCGTAGATCAAAGCTTGGCCGGAACTTGCAAGCAGGAGACCACCCTGTCAGCGCCACGCGTGTGGACAGAGACATGTAACCTATCGGGGTACGGGGTCAGAGCGTGGCTGTGCAGTGTTAAACAATACAAAAGTATAAACTATGCGTGATCGGTCACCGAGTGTATAAATACAGCTGCCTGTGTAGATTAAAGTGGAACACTGATGATCCTTCTGTGAAGTGTGTCGTGATTCTGGGGCTCCTCGTGCAACAATTGGTGACCCCGACGTGATTCGGTTTTTTGCCGGTTCGGTTAACAGGGTGCATCGGCACGGAGTTAACCGGGCGTTACGACACTGGTTTTACGGTACGACGCAGGTTGCTGGAGTGCTTCTCTAGAGAAGCGGGACAGTGGAGCAGGGAGCCAGCGGGAGGTAGGA
>NW_008602283.1:144085-166207 GCF_000691845.1 Merops nubicus | reverse complement strand
TGAAAGGGACCTCTGGAGATCATCAAGACCAATCCCCCTGGATCACTTCCAAAGCCAGGCTCCCAGAGGTCTTGTCCTGGGATGGGCTAATAACATAAATATTGCAAATGCCTACTGAGCAGTGATGGCGGCTGAGGGGAGAGGCTTATGGGCCTCAAAGAGGATGTTGGTTGACTATTTATAGAGTTCTCTTTAAGGGGTGTATTGTGCTGACTTTGAGAAAGAAAGCAATGTGACTGCATTGTATGTGGGGTCCTGTACCCCTAACCTGAATCACACGTTTAGGAGAGCAGCGTCTTCAAGGGCTTCTGTCTTTGCTCTGTCCATTTTCAGATTTTGACACATTTTAGGCAGAAGCCAGGCATGTCCTTGCTCGGCCTGAACAGTTCTGACAAAGCTGGCTTGCTAAAAAAATTGAGTCATACTCTGAAAGTACCATCTCCCAGGTGATGGCTGGATGGCCAGGGACATTCTAACCAGGTCAGGTTGCTCAGGGGCCTACCAAGCCTGACCTTTAATGCCTCCAGATGAGCCAAAATAAAAGACATCCCACACTTATCTACCCTACGCTTTGTTGTTTGGGAATTCAAAATATACAGGCTTAAAAAAGGAGGTACCAGTCCAGGCTTGTGTTATTGCAGGTTCATAAACATGCTTTATTAGCTACTTCCACTAACTCCTTTACTTATTAACTCATAAATGGTAGTAAAAAATTCAGAAGCTGCAAAACCACAGACATAATCCAAAACTACAGTAATAGATTTGGAATATATCCTCTAGCCTCTTTCAGTAGAAACAGGATTCTACAAAAGCCATTCACACACTGACTCTGTGAAGAAACTACAGCGCTTCTAACAGAAAACACAACGTTAATACCATCTGTCTTCAGTGGTTAGAGACTTCAAACTGAGAGTTTCAACCTCTGCTCCTAGTGAGGGTCATGGATCAAGGTGATGTTGAGGAAGGTATGTTCTAACTTTTGAAAATGAAACATCTACCAAAAAATAATAATCAACAGCTTTTCTTTTTAACCTTTGATCAGAACTGATCATTCACAATTCAAGAGTATAAGACACAATCAGAGAGTTACAAATAAGAAATGATTCATTTTCCCCTTTGCCATCTCTTTGGCAAGCAGTCCATTGTATGTGTTCTCCATTGGTTGTGCTGGGAAAAATCAATAATAAACTTTTATAGTTGGAGCTTTCTTTCACTTATTATAGGCTGATATCTAATCCATATCAACACGTTTAATTAATTAATGGTTTGTTAATGAGGGAAGGAGAAGAGTCACATGTCATTTCTCTTGTGAAGAAAAAAGCTTTATGGCTCTAAGGCAAAGTGGCAGGCCTACTGAATATCTTCCAGCTCCAAAGGACAGTTGAGACTTCTACTACACAGACATGTTTTATCTGAAAAATGTTGCTGATAGTAATAGGAATAATAGTAATAGTAATACCATTATGCAAAAAAAACCCCAACAAAACAATAAACCCCCCAAAAATCCAGCCCTAGAGGAAGTGCCTTCTTTTCTTAGTTTTTGGATACTTCTTAGGATTGGCCAGATATGAAAAGGAAAGTCCCCAGAAAGAAAAGAAGAATATTTATTTGTTGAAGTGGGAAAACAACAACAACCACCTCTCTCCCAAAACACTCAAACCAAACAAACAAACAAATGTTTGTTTTGGTTTTAATTAGTAACCATAATTCAGAAATATTCTTCTTCATGACAGTATTCTCTTGTACCCGTTGACATCAGCTAGACGGTTTTATTCCTGTTATGGGAAAATAGGATTTCTTTTACATCTTGTACCTCCCAGTTATGTTGGGATGTACAACAAAGGAGCCTTCTCATCACCTCAGGCTCAGGCCATCTAAAAGTTAGAAAATTAGTCCAGCATGAATGTACTCCTCAGTTTTGTGGAGCTAGAATAATATGCAAAGGTGTATTACTTTATCTTAAAATAGTTGTCACTCATTGCTTTCTAGATGTCCCTGCCTCTTTGCTATAACAAGAGAGGGAATGTAGACAATTAGCTTAGACTGGATGCCTAAAACCTAAATAGTTGAAGATATAATATCATTTTTATCCTTAATTTTATGTACCTTCATTTAGAGGAAGGAAATTTAAGCTAGGGTAACCACTGCTTCTTTAAAACCATCACCCAATTTGACCTCTTCACACTTATCTGTCTGGTTTCTATCACATATCTGGATGCTTTGGCTCTCACCAAAATACCTTTTAGAAGAGTGTCTCCACTTGTTCCCCTGACCGTTACAAGCCCTTCCTCGGCTTAGTCTTTCTTCAGAGGTAGTTTAGGCTTATTGGCATAATTAAGGCTGATATGTTTCACCTTCCCTCCTGAAGGCTTTATCTTGGTGCTGCACTGTGCTGCATGGACACAATCTTCCTTTTAACACCTTTGGTGGTGTTCACACTAAGATCAGAGGCTGAGGACTAGGACACCTGCATTGTAATCTCTGCAGCCTTCTCCCCTTCCAGGGCCATGATGACCTGACTGTCCTCAGGAGAATAATGAGGAAAAAAAAATTTAAAACACTTCAGAATAATGTTGTAAAGGGCCAGATGAACAAATTTTCACACTCTGTGGTTGGGCCTGTCAGCAATGAGGGACCTTCTCTACATGACACACCAAGGAGGAAGGAGGCTATGAGAAGATGCTGGAGATATCAGCCTTCCTCCAGACACACCAAGGAGGAAGGAGGCTATGAGAAGATGCTGGAGATATCATCCTTCTTCTTTTTTCAGTCCAGGCATTTGGAAGCAACTAGCACATTAGAAATCTGTTCATGTTAGAGAAGACTGAATACTGTTAGCAGGAACTGGGAGAATTCACTTGGATTTGTTTCTATTTCTGTATTAAAGTGCATTTTTCATTCCAGAGATATTTACCAACATAGATAGCAGCAATTACTACAGAGAGCCCATGAGGCACCTGGGAAGGTCAAAAAGATGGACATTTTAAAGAAACCAGGCAACAGTTTCCTTTTATTTTATCTTGTAAACACATTTGCAGCCTAGTTAAAACAACAAAGCAAGACATTTCATACAGTCAGTTCCTTAATTGAAGGGTAGACCAGAGCCTCGTCTGGTGTGATTCTGCATCCTTCCCTTGCAATCAATTTAGTGCCATGGGAAATTCACTTCCAAAACCCATTTTTCATGGTGTACACAAACTTTTCATGTAGTTTCTATCAAGTCTTCTGCCACAGCTGCTAATGTCATCCCATCACAGAAGCTCCAGCTGCTACACATTCTGCTGCTATTGCTTTCAGGAGCCCTGCTAGTGATTTCACTATGACTGGGAACCACCTCAGCTAACTATTAGCCACATATCATGAAAATCTTTCTGCCAAAAAAGGCTCAGCTCAGCCTTAGGTTTAGCAGGCCATCCGACTGGCATGCAGATGATGTTCATTCTTTTTTTTTATTCTGAAAAGGTAATTGTAACACTTTTTTTTTAGTTACTTGTAGTAGCTTTACAGTAATCCAGCTGAGTCAAATACTCTTTTTCTTGTTTGTTGTTCTTTTAAAGGGACTTAACTCACTTTTAAAGGAAGTTAACATGGTTACCAAGGACAACATTTTGCAAATTTTTCACTGGTAGTCTTGTTCATGAATGTACATATTTCCTTTAAGATGATATATGCCTAAACCACAGTGCCTGGACATGAGTCAATAAAGGAAGCAATTCTTGTAAGGCTGTATGCATCTATAAAGCTTCTTAAAACCAGGCTATGGCAGCAGAATTGCATGACAAGATGCTGTCATCTGAAAACATGAACTCCTGTAGAATACTCCTACATAACACTGGACCAGTGAGGAAAGTGGTAAACCAAGACTAACTTCAGAATGTCCATAAAAATGCCACCAACTTATCAATTTCCAGTAAATAAAATTAAAACAGAATCCTTCCACCTTATTTTTATAACCTTACATTTCCAAAATGTAATCAAAGGTTTGTTTCTAACTTTACAACTTGAACACCTGTGCAAAAATAAGCAAGTGAGGGAGGGGGTGAGAAAAGCTTCAGTATTATTTTCCTGTTTTTCTTGCCTTTTTTTGTTGTTGTTGTTGTTTTTTTTTCAACTGTATTTATCCACACGCAGGCCTTCAGGTGTCTTGAGTATCGTTTTTTATACAATCCAGTCTTACAGATGACTGAAAAAAATGCACCTTTTGGCATAAAAATAAAATCCTAGGATGACTTAAAAAGTTGCTCGATGGCTGATTTTTACCCTGTGCCAGCACAGCACTATGTGATGCACTGGCTCTAGAAGAATGACAAGAAGGAATTAACAAAAAAAGCAAGGAAAATATAAAGCAAAAAAGGGAAAAAGAATAACTCGAAGGCTGAATGAATGCAGAGAAAGGGCACGTTCTGCAGGCTGGTGTAGGGCAGGGCAATCAGAGCTACGCCTGGGCACGGCGAGCGGAAGGCAGAGCAGCTGCACTGTGTTTTACCTCTTTGAAACTTTTAACAGGAAACAGCCCTGACGTGAGGCAGGGAACCAGTCCTTCAAATGCTGGAAGGCTCGCAGTGTTTTCAGCACTCAGCATTTCGCAGGAGGCACCCACAATTTCTCTGGTGCCCACAGAGGGTCCGTTCTGCTGCAGCCTCTGCAGCTCCAGATTTTCCTGTCTCAGCTGCCCCAGTGCCAGCCCAGAGGAGGTGGTCACAGCTTCTGCTAAGCCTCCCCATCTCCTAGGGTGGATTTCCAGCTCAGCAAAGCAGCTCAATATGAGACCAGTCTCCCTCCTAATACACTTTGGGGAGTTTAGAAAGTGTGCAGCAGAAAGGACACAGGAACATCTTTGCCATGCATGGCAGCAATATTAATAACACCAAGTCACACAGTCTAGTGACAGAGAAACTTCATAGTGCACATCAGGTGAGATGTGAAATTCTGGACAGCAAAGTGATTTTATAAGCATCCCAAAGGTCAAAACACAAGGGCTGCTGAAGCTCTATTTACATGAGTATAAACCTTGCTGCATGCAAGCACACACATGCAGGCACCCCTACACACACAGGCTTACACATACAAAGAACCCTTATTTTTTTTTATTTCTTCTTCTTGATAGGCATGTTGTGGAAAATGTGTGTCTCTGTGGGTCTGGTGACATGCAAATGTTTATGTGGGTGTTTAAAAAAAAAAAAAAATGGAGAAGGTGTGAAGCACATATTCAGAGAGCCAGAAAAGCCACACACAGGCTTCTATTTATAGCACCCTCGTGGTGAAATAGAGAAAACGAACTGCAGCTTCTATCTGCTGCTCCCAACTGAAGTTTGACAAGAACGGATAAAACCTTTTAGGGTCTCTTTGTAGTTTTAACCGACACCAAAAAGTGATGAGTTAGCTGTTTCCTTTGCGACCCTCTTAAGCAGGTGAAGAAGTCAACCGCTGCAGAAGAGGAGTGGAACAAGCTGACGCTGCCCCGGGGGCTGGAGATGCACCCCTTCTCCTGCAGAGCCAAAACAGGAGGAGAACTTATTCTGAGCACAACGGCCAGACTGTCTCCCAACCTAGGTTCCCAGCCCCAGGTGAAGAATCCATGATCCAACCACCTCGGGGTGCATGTGCATTTCCATTTCTTTCCAGCTGCACCTGCTAGAAAGAGAAAAATAGAGATCTAGGGTCCTAGTATCAGCGTTGAGATCTGAGGTTATGGTTCAAACCCACTGATGATCTCTTATGCCAATAATAGAACGAGTGCAGTTTGGCTCTTGCTTTTTTTCTTTGATGGATTCTTCTAAAATGGGATTGACTGCATATTTCCTTACTGGTGTGATTCTCTTGCTCCATAGTGTCTATTTTTTCAGCTTTCAGTCATTGCTTTCCTGAGGACACTAATTCAAATATTTTCCTCCATGAGGCTGAGATACTCGGTGAGTAGGCATCTCACCACCCACCTCTTTCTTCCATGAGTGCTGGTCTTTGCTGACCCAGTGCTGACCACTCTTCTGACTCTCACACTGATGAAGGACTTTGTCTCTTCCTCAGCTTCCCAGTTCATGACACCTCCAGCTTACACCACTTTGTGTGCAAATCATGGATTGCCCCATGAGGAGTTGGGAGCCATCCATTTTCTTTTCATTTGGGTGGCACAGGGAGGTATGGCACTCAGAAGATGTCAGAAATGAGAGCAGAGAATTGAGAGCCTGACTTAGGTCCAGACTTTGGCCTAGTGCAAAAATGGTGCAAAAACTAACTAAAAGCTAAGCTCATTTTTTTTTTCCCCTTTTTTTTTTTTTTTGTTATTTTATAAAACACAAAGTATGCAAGTGGACAGGAGTATTTTTTGAGTTGGTATGGGTTACAGCACACAGCTTTCTCAGAAGAAAAAAATCTTGAAGTAATAAATAGCCACAAACCTCCATTTTCATGTTGTAAAATGGAGTGACATTTTTCTTTAGAAGGCAATTTTGAGTTTTGAGTTTTTGAGTTTTGAATTTTGTAATGTTTGTTAGTGTAGTTTTAAAAAGTAACACCTAAAAGTTTGAGAAAAACCATACACCTGGATTCATTTTGAATGAAATCAATATTTTCTGAATTAATTTTTGAATTCTACTGACTCATAAAAGAATTCAGAATATTTTCCTTCTGACTTGATCTGAATGGAATTTTTATCAAACTTTGCATTCTAAAAATTCAAGCAAACCAAAAAAAATAAAAGTTATTTGCACTGCCCTAGGATGATATTAGGCAGTGAGTTTTGCCTGCTTTTATCTCATCTGGAATTGCTGGCAAAGCAATTAATTTGAACTTCTGTTTCACCCTAACGTTTGTTTGTTTCATTCATTCATTCAATATTAAAACTGTTTTGATTGAACAAACTGGTCACATGGTGCATTGTCTGTTCCTTGACTGGGAAAGGGTGTCTCTTAGGGATCATCAATCTTGAAGGCTTTTGGTATCACTCTACTTCTGCTTTCAGAAATATGTATGTTATGTGAGTTCTCCAGTGTCTAATATCATTGTTCAGTTTATACTGATGCCTTTCTCCTTGGGGTAATGTCTCTGTAAGAGCAATGATTTGGCAAACTCTTTTCTCAGATTTGGACCTGGCCTCCTGGTGCAAGCATTACTACTAATATATTCACTACTAAGAAATTATTACATTTTCTTTGGTGAGTATTTCTTAGCACTCACTTGAATTTTCATATTTTTATAATATCATAGAATTGTAGAATGATTTGGGTTGGAAGGGACCTTAAAGATCATCTAGTTCCAAACCTGCTGCCTTGGACAAGGACACCTTCCACTAGATCAGGTTGCTCAAAGCTCCATCCACCCCAGCTTTGAACGCTTCCAGGGAGAGGACATCAACAGCTTTGCTGAGCAACCCCTTCCAGTGTTTCGCCACCCTCAAAGTGAGTTTGTCAATAAATTACATTTATAGAAGTTGATGGGGAGTGATCACAGGGAATGACAAATGCTGCTGAGAAGCTCTCATGCAATAACTGAAAAAGCAACATTTCTTTGCAAAATTTTTGTTTAATCTTGGCCACTTTTAATTCTGTCCTCACTGAGTTGCTTTCCTTGTGACAAAATCTGAGAAAATGTCCCTCTAGAAAAGAACACAACCAAAACAGAACTTAGTTTAAAAGGACAGGTCCTGCATAAAACTCAGCAGTCAAAACAGCCTCTGTTACAGAGGAAACCAGCAAGACCTTTGCAGAATAAAGAAGGTGGAACAAGTTCCTCACTCCCACTTTGCTCACGTACCTCAACCAAAAGTTGACATGAAGAGCTTGGCTTTGCACTCACGTACAGGTCAACAGGGACAAACCAGTTAAGGCCCTAATCCATGTCAAACCACTGCTGTGGGCGTGGGTGTGACACATGAGGACACTGATTTACACCGTTCTTCAGTTACCCAACTGTATTCTTGGGTAATTTGCTCCACTGAAATGGCATGAGCAGTCTTGCTCAAGATCCTGCCTCTGAAGAGACATTGTGCTTGCCCCAGAGATTTTCAGCTGTAGAGACAAAGCCAGCGAGGGGGGGAAACAATAGGGAAACTATCACCCAGGGTCATAAAACAGGCCAGTGCCGGAAAAAACAAATCATTAAGGCTGGAAAAGACCTCTAAGATCATCAAGTCCAACCACCTACCCCAAACCACCATGACCTGAAGTATCACAGCCACACATTTTTTGAACACCTTTAGGGATGGTGACTCCACCACCTCCCTGGGCAGCATGCTCCAACTTTCCACCACTCTTTCAGCAAAGAAAATCTTCCTAATATCCAATCTAAACCTCCTCTGGTGTAACTTAAGCCCATTTCCTCTTGTCCTATCACTTGTTACTTGAGAGAAGAGACCAGCATCCACCTCACTACAACTTCCTTTTAGGTAGTTGCAATAGATTTCTCTCTCCTTCTACTGTGCCCATGCTGTCATTGAGGTGAAGCCATGGTGAAGCCATGTCAAGTCATGGGGGTTTTTTTTAGGCACATTTCTGTAGCTGTTATTTTATCCTGGTTATGGAGTTTTAGATCAAGCACTGCATAACTCTTGGTTTTGAGTCTGAGGTAAAGCACTTCTTGATGTCCTTAGCATTTTAAACTTGGATTAGGCAAAACATGTTAAAGCACAGCGAAGCTGCTTCAGCTTGCTAATCAAGGCAAAAATACAGGGAAGAGAAGTCCTTCAGTTTTACCCCAAGGCAAACTCACAATGAGGTGGGGTTCAGGGATGAAGAACTGACCTCAGCAAATTCACCCCAGTCAAAATAAAATGTGTTCTCTTTATTATAGTTTTACCTCAGGGTAACTCAGGCACCTCAGTCATTCTGAGGTTAAAAAAAACAAAACAAAACAAAACAAATGCAGCTTTTTCAGCAAGGAAGACAAGCCCTAACTGTAGACCTAGCTCAAGGGCTCACCTTCACTTGGGAAGCTTGGTAGATTAGCACTGTCAATTAGTTAAATGCATTACAAAAGTAATTGTGGGTATTCCTTCAGAGCTTACCCATTTCTTCTCTTCTCAAACTATGTTCATCTTTGGTGTACATGAGCAAGGATTTGGACAATGGATTGAGGGAGGGAGAACGGCAGCAGTTTCTGAGAGAAGCTGTCAGTAGTTAGGAGCACATTTTCTAGAGCTACCTGTGCATGGAGGTCTGTGAACTGTGTCTAAAACAGGAGTAAGAAGGTTTCGTCGGAAACAACAGCTCTTCTATCGTCTTCAGGTGCAGCATTTGGACTTTTTTTAAAAATTTTTTTTCCAATACAAAAAGCCATCCCTCTCCACCCCCCAAGCTTGTACTAGATTGAACCAAGCCTGAGCGAAAGCTGGGGCTGGCAACGCTCCAGCCGAGTGCAGAGGGTATGCTCAAAAGCAGGAAGCTGTGGCAAAGCTGAGTCGCTGAAAAGCTACTGGAGCTAATATATTGTGGTCATGGGGATAGGCAGCAGCATCTGAGTAGTGATGGGAAGACTCAGAAGCACCTTTCAAAACAGGTTTGAAAAATACTGCTGATCTTTGCGCTTCGACTGGGCTTTTGTGCTCATGGTTGCGCTTGAAGGGTTTAGGAGACCTTTGTGTTGGCGACCTGGGGTGGTGCATAGAGCTTTATCCCTGTGTGAAACCTGTGCCTTGCAGAAGCCTCGCTTGCTGCCCGTGCACTGAAAGGCAGAGGTAGGCTTTGAAGGTGAAAGGGATGCGTAGGATTGGGTTCATCTGGCAGCACTGGTGACGGCATCTGGGGCACAGCAGGTCATAAACGCTCGCTGTCGAATAGCTGCCTCCTCCCCCACCCCTCCCCGTGAAAACCCAGAGGTACACTTGTGGATTGACTAATTCTTCTATGGGCTGGAAGAGAGGTACTGGTTGTGAAGCTAATAAAAAACACCAGGTGGTCAAGATATCATGGAGGCCCATTGTTCTAGGAGATTGTTTCCTTCGTTAATATGGACTGTGATGATGGGAACAGGATGCATAATATTGCCATGCAAGATAGGGAGTGAGAAGATGGAAGGGGTGAGGTAACATGTCCTTTTCCTTCTCTGGCCACCCTTGGGACGGAGGTGGGAGTGGCTGTGTTTCAGATCTGAAGAACCAGTGTAAGATGAGATAAAGGGAGGACTTCCACTGGTTTCTCAAAGATGAGGTAGCTGCTACCTTAAAATGCCACAGCTCATTAGAGAGCTGCAGCCAGCACATGTGGAGAGGGGTACAAGGTCTTGTCTCCATACTTGAGCTGTTCTTTCTACTCTTCTGGCTACCTGTTTGTGCCTGGCCTTGTAGCTGTATTGTTCTGGTGTACAGCCTGAGACACTGTTTCCCATGTTTCTTAGTGCCTGGAGTGGCCATATGGAGCCACCTCTGCCTGGTGGAGACACAGATGTCATTTCTGTCACCCTTACTCTACTGAGAGTCAGAAAATACACAAACACCAAAGACATCACTTGTCCCAGTTGCCTGCTTTGTGGACCTGTGGACCCTAGGCAAACCAGCCAGGAATTACTGATAACCTGCATACTAGTTTTGTGTGTTTTGTAGCTTTTCAGCAATGCCATGCTCACGGGTGGAGGAAACTGCGAGTATGTGTCAAGAGAGTTAATGGAGCTGTGTCAAAACCTACTCTCAGATCATGTTCACTGTTTGCCCATCATCTGGTCTATGAATCTAAGGCCTAACCTGTCTACCTGTAACACCACAAGAGAAGGATCTAGTTAAAGGACAGGTAGGTACTCAGACAAGCAAAGAAAGCTGAGCAGGATGGGTCTGGACCTAAGAGGCCACCTTAGGACTCTTTGAAGTGTGATGCTTCGAGTCTTCTTTGTGTCCTTGTGGGGGCCCAAGGCAGCTGGGATGAGAAAGGTGTAAGTAGAGAAGGATGGCACCATCAGCTTCAAGCCAGGGCCTTTCTGGGTCCTTTTTGCCAAATCTGCAGCCAGTGAGGTGACCAAGGAGCGTGTAGCTGGTATTGTCAAACCTGCTCTTACGTCCCAACACAGAAGCAGCTTTGCATCAAGTGTACAGAGAGCCAAACACACTGTCTGGTCCAAAATATCTTCCATCCTGTGTCTCTGCTGTGGGATCACATTCAGGGGTCAGATAGTCAGCACCACTCTCACATGGTGAGGGGAGGAGAGAAAGAAATGAAGAGGAAAAATATTTCTTTTTCCTAGAGAGTGTGCTTTGTAGCTTGCCCTAGGAGCAGAGGTAAAAAAAAAAAAAAAAGAAGAAAATAATTTATGTTGGCCTGAGCTGTGGTTTGGAAAGAGAAAAGGAGAAAAGAAACAAAACAAAAACACTGGCCCACAAAGAAGAGAAAACAGGAAAGGAAAAGAACAAAACATCCTGTACACAGCAGCCAGTCAGTCGAGGAGGGAGGGTCCGTGTCATCTGCATTCCTCTGCTGAAGTGGGCACAGGCAGCCTTCTCCAGCACTGCATTGCTCAAACCTTTCCTGCCCTTTCTCCAGCCTTGCTGCTCCCCTGGATTCAGATCTTCCCTCCGCTCTCGACGCTGCTGAGTGAGGAGTGAGTGCAGCGTGGTGTCTGCAGGCTGTACCATTCCCAGCTCCCCTCCTGGGAGGAGTACCAAGGAGCCCACTGGGCACCAGCAGGCATCAGCTCACCTTGCCCTGCTCCAGGATGAGGGGCAAGCACTGAGCCTGAGGTTCGCTCTGAGCCTAGGCTGGGAAACCTGGGTGCTCCTGCAGCTGCCTGTGTGAAAATCTTTCTTGTTCTTCACTGCAGCAGCTAACCCAAGAATGAAACTAGTGTGGAGACCTCGTTGCTGTCTCAGCTCAAGAAGGAGCCAGTTTGCAGGGTGGAGTGGCTGGGATGGGTTGGACAGGGAGGTTGGAGCCCGTGCTGTTTGTAGTGTTTATTCTGAGGTGAGGAGGGGGCATTATGAATCAGGTCTGCTAATACAGCATATTTTGGAGATGGGTTGGACAGGGAGGTTGGAGCCCATGCTGTTTGTAGTGTTTTTTCTGAGGTGAGGAGGGGGCACGATGAATCGGGTCTGCTAATACAGCATATTTTGGGACGATTGAAAGGTGGTGCAAATAATAGTTTTGATGGGGGAAACCTCTCATTTAAGGGATCCTTTATTAAGCCCACTTAAACCCTCGTCAGGTGCCCCTCTCCTGGTCATCGTTTGCGTGGTCTTGCTAAAGTGGATGTGATTTCCTCCCAGACCCATAAATGTCACTTCTTAATCAGTTCCAGAGTTACTGCCTCCTTCTCCAAGCAGGCTGCATGCATGAATCTATCACTGAGCTGCTGGAGCTAATCCTCTCCCCTGCCTTTCCTTCCAGAGAGGATAAATTAGTTTTGAAATAGGGGCAGAACATTTCCAATGAGTGGTGGACATGGTCTCGTAGCTGGGAAGTGAGGCACACTACTTCTGCCCCATCAAAAGCAGGAGAGGAGGATGGACACTTCGTGTATCAGCAAGGAGCAAAGCTTGAATGAATTCCCCAAAAGCTGATACTCACAGCACGGTCTTTGAGGTTAGTTAAACTGGCATGAAAGTGCACACAGCTTCTCCTTAGATGATTTCACTAAATGATGAAGGCAACCTGCGAGATGTGATAGCACATTCAGCTTCTCCCATGAATTTTCCCTCTAAAACTATTGCAGGAGAGGATTTTTTCCTCTGCTTTTCCTGTTGAAGTTCTCTCCACTGACAGCTTAGATGAAACATGTTCATTTAAGAACAGATGTAGCAGATGCATTTTGAACTAACTACCTCAAAATCCTTTGCTCTTGGGGAAAAGAAATTTTTAATAATGATGTATTAGCTATTTAGGTGCTTTAAGAGGTGATGCCTTCATCAACATCATTAACTGTAATTCCCCAATATCCCTTGCCCTCTCACTTCCACCCCTTGCCATCCCATACCTTCACTTTTCCAGCCTGTTTAGTTTAGAGTGCAATGCTGCTTAGAATTATTTATTTTTGGATCAGCTACTGATTCACTTAGTGACTAACTCATTTCATCACTCGATGCCTCACTTTACCTATACATTAAGAAGGATTAATAGTACCTGCTTTTCAGGGCTGTTAGCAGTCTAAATTAATTAATGCTTATAATGTTTATAAAGAGATTTAAGATCCTTGGTTACTCGAGGCTAGGGAGCTGCGAAGTATCTTCTTTTTACTTAATAGTGGAGCTTTTTTTTTTTTGTGTAACTCTGCATTATAAAAGTACAAGAAACCTTGCAATTAGTTGCAGAGTCTATTATTCCCAGGGCTTAGTTTATATATTCCAGCTGAGATACAAGCATTTTGTCTGCATATTTTTTCCCCTGATGTTTCAATCAGAGTTAATGTCTTGATCTCCTTTACTGACAAATGTCAGATGATGGGAAGTAGAGCAATGAATATTACAGGGTGGAGAGCAGAGCTGTGCAGTGCTCTTTGGTGCTCGTAAAAAAGCTGGTCTGCTCTTCTTCAGAGGTGATTGTGTTTTGTTGTTATTACTGCAAAATATTTAACCAGAAAGCTAAAGATTTAGTTTTAACATTAGAATCTGCAGCAGTATTGGATGCTCACTGGAAACAATTTCTTGGCATCGTGGGAGATTGCTGTGAGTCTCTCAGGAAGAGTGAAAGGACAGCAAACCAGGAGAAGGCACAAAGGGAGTGTCTCTAAATGAAACCTGAAATTAGTTTGCAATTATTTCACATTTACTGACTAATCTACCAAATGATAGTGCTTGTGACCACATCTGCTACTGATGCCACGTTGCTGTGCAGATATTACTTGCAGAAGGGGTATATTTTAATTTGAATATCAGTATGTGGAAAGATCATCAGTTTGCTTATGCTAAAATTAACTCTTCTGAAATTATTAGACTTCTTATTCTGTTGCCTTGTCTCTTATGAATGGACTTGACTGTAATGCAGAAAAAGCAGTTTTGGGGAGAATAGGTGGGTGGGATACTCCTTGTAGTGAAGTTAAGGGGGGATTTTCCTTTGATGTTCATGGGTGTGGGCTTTCACCCACAGTCTTGTTGCCACTGGACTGATGGCCACATTTTAAAATCAGTCAGAATGGATTGCTGTCATTGGGAATCTCTCAGTGAGGAGCCAAGCAAGGTAACAGCACAGTTGATATATCAACAAGCTGGAGCAGAGAGAGAAGTGGGTTTTGTTGTTGGATTCATGGGCAGTTACATACACCCATCTTTGAACATCATGTAGAAGCAGAATGGGATGAACCAGTTGCTGCCAGCAACAGGGGACCACTGGCCTTGCCTTCAGCCCCATCCATGGGAATGGTGGGAACTGCTTCCACAGTTGCCACCTGCAGGTCTCCCCTGATGGGACAGCTGATGATCTTTTTGACTGTGTGCATCCAACATCACAAAACATGGTAGCCAGAATATGGCCCAAATACAGCCGAAACCAAGGCCTCTGACAAGAACTTTATTTTCTGGACTTAGCCTGTTAGATGTTGCCCTTTTTTCATCTTGGCAGACTGCAGCAATTGTCCAGATGATATATACAGGGAGGCCACGAATTATTAACAATTAACCCAGCTCTGGAAGTCACTGCCAAATATTTGTTGGTTCGTAGAGGAAGTCTAAGTGAGTAAACCATGTTGAGTGACAATAGCTCTGATTTCCAACCAGACTGAACAGCTCACAATGTAACTCAAACGTTTCCTCTTTCCAGCCTTGCTTATAAAAGAGCAGACAAGGAAAGGGCAAAAAGGATTTTTAGAGGAATGCTAGACTGGAAAAACAACCACTGATGTAATACACTTTCTAAACTAAACATAAGGCGTGCACTATTGTGGCCATTTAAATAACAATTAAAAAGAAAACCAAAACAGATAGACATGTAACTTTGTCTACTTAGTCCCAAATCCTAGAATTCTAGAGTGGTTTGGGTTGCAGGAGACCTCAAAGATCATCTAGTTCTAACCTCCCTGCCATGGGCAGGAACACATCCCACTATACCATGTTGGTCAAAGCCCTAGCCAGCCTGGCCTTGAACACTGCCAGGGAGGGGACATCTACAATTTCTCTGAGCAACCTGTTCTAGTATCTCATCACCCTCAAATTGAAGAATTTCTTCCTCGTATCTAATCTAAATCTACAGTCTTTTAGCTTGAAGCTGTTATGTCTCATTCTATCACTATACTTCCTGATAAAGAGTCCTTCCCCATCTTTTCTGTAGGCCCCCTTTAAGTACTGGAAGGTCACTATAAGGTGTCCCAGCAGCCTTCTCTTCTCTAGGATGAAGAATCCCAACTCTCTGAACCTGTCCTTATAGCCTAGGTTCTCCAGCGTCCAGGCTGAAGAATCCCAACTCTCTCAACCTGTCCTCATAGCCTAGGTTCTCCAGCACTTTGATCATCTTCATGGCCCTTCTCTGGAGCCACTCAAGCAGATCTGTGTCTTTTGCTGGGGGTCCCACAGCTGGATACTACTGAAAGAAAAAGTGTGAGTAATTCTATGCTGGATTTCTAGGAAATATTTGCCTTGCATTACACATGTCCTGAGTCATCTCTGCTCCTGGTAGAGAGAAACCCAAAAAGTAGAAAAGTTGGATGAGATAGAGGGCATAAAGTTGTGCATGGAAACTCAATCACATAAGGCAGAGGAGCAATAAGGATATCACAGACCTCTGGTGACCATCTTATGTGGTCCTAGAAGGCCCAGATGAGATGATGTCTTCCTTGTGCAAATGCACAGTAAAGGGGCTGGGCTTTGGAAGGAGCTGAAAAGTTGAATCCATAGAACAGACAAAGGAGGATTAATTTACAACCCATTTCACAGAAGGATAAATAAAGTACGGAAAGATCAAAGCTCCTTTGCTGCCTGTGCTTCTCCACATGTCTAATCTGGCCTGTTCACTGACACCACTTACTACAGCAGGGTTAAATAGATGCATTGATGTGTTGAGAATAGGGACCTGTGTGACTTGCCCAAAATCAGAGAGGAAGTGTGTAGGAATAATACCCTCATCTCTCGAGTCCCGCATCACTCTCTCAACCACAAAACCATCCTTCCTGTCTCTGCATAAAGACAGAGCCGAGAGAAGTGATTTCATGTGCACATGTACATATGCAGAGTGCCTTATTAGGAGTGAAAGGTGAAAGTTTCATTAGAAATCACATAAATTTAGTAAGTCTCTGAATGATTTTTTTTTCCTTCATCAATCAGCCTTATTTCTCTTGTTTCTTCTCCACTAACTTCCTCCCATTTCAGGCATTATAACAGCACTTGCTTATGTGAGGTTTCTGACCGCATTTTGTGGAAAAAATCACATGAATCTGAGCTGGAACAAAGCCATAGAACATGATTTCATAATGCAAATCATTACAACTTTGGTGCATCTGGTATGAGTCATTGGTATTTAATTGAATTTCTTTGGATGTGAAGTAAATCCTTTTCTCCAGGAGGGTCCAAAGTAGAAACAATGAGAAACTGGTCTTCTCTCTGCCCTGAATGCCCAGGTTCAGTATGAACAATGACAACTTTATCAAAATTACCCAGCAGACTTTGGCTAGAGTTAATATAGCAATTCTGTATTAAACTAGCACACAGCTGGACTGTGTTTTCAAATGTCTTTAGTAGAGAACCTTATGAAGTTGGCAGATGACAAGTTCAAAGTGTATAAAATGAAAATTTCCCTCTTTTTTTTTGCTGTGTCACTGAGCAGTGGAATTCCTTGTGAATTGTCTGGATACTAAGAAGTTTACACAGATGATATTAGGAACTGCACAAACCTGTGAAAGATCATCTGGGGCTGTGGATTACAAAGCTATATATCTGGCTGGAGAAGTCTCTGAGTCACAGGTTGCTTGGATGAAGGCAAGAAGACTACATTAGTGAACTCCAAGATATTAGCAGTGTGCTTCCCAGAAATGCTCAGACATGGGCTGCTTGTCCACTAAGTTAGTAAAAGCTGATACCAGTGAAAGTGAGGAGAAGCCAATGGACAGGGTGGGCTGTTTGTTCTCTCAAAGACAAGCAGTGCATTTAATCCAGCTGGGTAGGCTTACTCTTTGTTCAATGAGAAGGCATAGTCACCTCTGGGGACTGATCCATCCCCTCCTAAGGCAGAAGTCCAAGATAAGTGGGGTCAATCACCCACTGTCTCACTCCATGACTTTAATAGAAGCCAGAGTAAATAATTTATTTGGGATGTCTAGGGCAGGATTCAGTTGGAGACTGAAATTTTGGAAGTCTGTATGTGAGGCAGTTACTTTATCTCTCTTAGGAGGAAATGGAGATGTAGCAAAGACAGTCTGTGGAGCCTCTTTCATTTTGCTCTGCAGTAGACAAATTTAGTCTCTAGGTTTGGTGTTTATTGCCATCCTAGTGGATCTAGCCTCACCTCCAGCAGATGCTCTGAGTGCAGGGACCATGTCATACCGACAATATGGAAATCTTGGATGTATTAGATCATCTCGGATGACCCTACATGACCATGCTTAGGCAGATGAGTCACATCCCTGCTCTCCATTTACTCTAGTGAATTTACTTGTGTTTCAATTCAGTTGACCCAAAATAATGTCTGGTACTCTTAGAAGTGTCCTATGGTATTTTTGTTGTTGAGCACCTCTCCAGAAGGGCATGGACTTCCCATAGGTTGTGTCATTTCTACCAGGTGTATGAATGGCTTGGGTAGCCTACAACTTCTAAAACTATGGTGGACATCTATATCTGAGCAACTGAGCTAAGTCCATAAGTCACATATGAACATCCCCATGCAGGCATGTAAATTTGGGTGTCTGCACCTGGAACTGAATGCTGTTTCTATCTTCTAGATGACCAAACCAAGGTAAGATGAGTTCTACCAAAATTCATTTTAGAAAAATCCCACCGTAAGAACAAGAAGAGTACAACAGCTTCTAGGAGAACTCAGCATGTTCAGTAAGGACCTTTCCCCTTTCATTTCTTCTCCTCAGCATTTCTTTCTTTATAAGTCTTGCTTGACAGCAGGTGTAGAACTCCAGCTCTTGAATGAGAAGCACTTGTTTACAAAGGATCCCTCCAGAATGAGTAATAAATGTCTCCTACTCACAAGTTTTTACTTTTAGAAATATAAAATCCATAGAGTTGTTTTTTTTTTTTTTTCAGCATTTAGTATTTCATAGGAGTGGAAAAAAAGTTTCTTAAATTTGTAACACATTAATAAAAAGCCAGCTGCTACTTTACACTGGCTCTCGGTATAGTAAATGGAGAGTGGCTTTTAATCACTGGTTGGCCATTAGTTTGACAGAGCCTCTTCATCACAAACCACAAGTCACTCTTACACATGGAAGCAATTTTGAATTTTTCTCAGGGAGAAAAAAATCCCTGCTTTTTCCAAAGATCTTTGACAGTTAGGATGGCTTAGCTCAAAGCTTCTCAGTTAGGGCACATTGACATAGATGGCACAAATGGATGAAGGTCATTTTGCTTACACTCCAAGCTGGCTGGATGTAGGCCAGCTCTGAACTGGAAGCCAGAAATCATATTAGGATGGAGCTTTGCCCAGGCTAATAAGATCTGTTGAAGGCATATGCTGAGAAGCAAGACATATTAGTTTGGGCAATGCATCCTTTCGTGTAGCTACAAAACTTCCACACAGAGATCCCTGGTCTTGTGTACACATGTCCAGGTGCCTTCAGCTTCACTAATGGGGGTCTACAAGGAGAAAGAAACATATTAAAATTAGCCCAAAGCCCACCAAGAACTTCTGTTGGCATATTAAATGTTGGATCAGGCCGATGATCTAAAGGTCTTTGGTTATCCTCTCCTTGAAAAAATATACAGCTAAAGCTTAGAGGAAAACATGGTTCTAGAGATCCCTATCCAGCAGATATTGCTTTATAGGTATTGACTATTTCCATTTAGACTCTAAAGGGCTTGTAGCACCAGAAGGCAGGACACCAGATGGCCATCAGGGCAGCCTGTGCATGCTCTGCATCAGGTATGAAGTGATAATGGTGTCATCTGAATGCCACAACATCCAATGACTCAGGGCTTATTTGCACGTCTCAGCTGAGTGATAACCCAACACAAAGCCCCTGGAGATTTCAGCAGACTTCACACTCTTGAAGCATAGATCTGAGAATGCTGCATGGTCTTTCACATGAAATATGTCCACCTATGTGCTTTGTCCATCCATTGCAAAGTAGGATGTGGAATGATCTCTTGTACATCCCTGTTCCTGTGTGAAGGCTTCAGAAACTGAAGCCCAGCCCCATGAGCAACCTGTGAGCTTGCCAAATACTCTTACTTGGCCTGATGTCCAGCCATTTGGTCTTTGCAGGTCCTCAGAATCCTCATGGAAAGTGTTTTAAACTGCCTGCCACTTTTTAATAAGAAAAATAATTCAAGGACTGAAGGACAGCATGAAAGATTGCACACACAGGGTCTTTTTTCTCTCCAAATATTGATCTAATGGAAATAAAGGCTTGAAAGGAAAATGTCCCTCCAATGCTGATTATGGTCCTGAGGTCACAGTTACGCAGCAGGACACAACAGTCAATAGTGCACAACCTGATTCTTCCTAAACTGGTGTGAATTGATAGTAAAGCTAGGGACATCAAATTCATGATACTGATGTGACGCCAGCATGAGTGAGGGTAGAATCAAACCTCTAGTGAATTATCATTACTCTGAATTTCTCTGATTTCTGCCAGCTTTATGGCAAGGTTTTTACAATATTTTAACTTTGTGTTTTCATATGTGTGTGTGTTTAATGTCCTGTCTATTTGAATGCTGCTTAACCACAGAGCGTTCCCCAGGGGCATCCCTCCTACACACACACAAAGTTCTGCTTAATGTTTCACTTGGATTTATTTAAATCTTTTATTATTACAGTACTGAATGAATACTTGAATTAAAAACACTCGTCCTGGTAATTTTACTGATTTTTTAATTTTATTTTTAATTACTTCATCACATGGGGGCATTGACTCTATAGATACAATCCATTATTACAGAGATTCTGAAAAAACTAAAGTTTTGTCTACATATAAGACTTTTAACAGTCTAATTAAACACGTATCAACCCAATTGTTGTCAGGTCCTAAACGAACACCTAAAACTTTAGATGAATCTTGTATTGATTATATTTGTTTGGGCAAAAGTAGTCTTTTGGAATATCTTTTTTTGATGGACTAGTTTTCAAAATGGAAATGGAATTTCTGAAAAACCTGACAAGATTGGAAGATTTAAAGCTCTTCACATATAGTGCTCAGCACCTCAAAAAACAGAAGATTTAATTTTTTTTTTTCCAAGCTTGGCCCAGAAAATATAACTACTGTAATTCTCAGGTTGATTTAGGTTATTTGGGGAAGAACTATGTGGCTGTTCTGAAGTCCACATATTTTAATTGATCCAATTTAACTAATTTCAGCTATTATGTGTAGATAAGATCTGTGTGTGGATTAGGTATGGAAGTCTTCTATTTGATCTCTGAATGCTCCTGGAAAGTCCTATGGTACTTATTGGCAGTTCCAATCAATATCGGCAAAAATGTTGACAGGTTAAGACATTCTTCTGCAAGCAAGAGTCATTGATTTGGCTCATTGTCCTTTGCATGGGACATCTCTCCATATTACAGACAGCACAAGGCTGTGGTTTCTGCACCACCGTGAGCTCTAAGTAGTAAACATGTAGCTGGGCAACTGCATCTGGAATTTCGGGTCCTGAGAAGGGAAGGAAAGAGGATGGAGTGCTGCAAAGCAGCCTGAGAGTTTGTAAATCAAGTTGGCATGTCTGAAGGGTTTCAGTTAACAAACTGGGTTTCTTTCATGTTATTTTGTCCTTGTTATTGATCTTTTTTTTAATGTGAGAAAAGAAAATCTAGTTTCATAAAATAAAATCAATCTTCAATTTTGCTGTCAATGAGCCAGTCATTTATTTAGCTTCTAATTTAAACTAAACTGAAGGAAAGGAGGAAGGAAGAGGAATAATAACTCAAAGATACCACATTTCTTCAAAATTTGAGAAGAGTCTAAGAAATCAATGTTCTCAGTGAGACATTACCCCGAAGAGAAAGACATTGGCCTAAACTCAGCAATTATATGAGACACTGGAGAACTCACGTAAGGAAAAAAAAAAGGCTAATGTTTTTTAGTATTCACTGGCCTAGAAAGTGCAATATTCTTACCCACAGTGCATGATGAGCAGTGCTTTTAGCATCACTTTTAAGCACCTTGTTTTGTTCACTAATACAGAACAAAATAATAGTTTTTGCCACAATTGCTTGACACCATCACAAGGACAACATCAAGACACACTTTACAATGGCCTTCTCTGCCCAGGTAGAAGTTTAGGCCATGTGAGATGACCAGACCCTCTCTATAATTGCTGGGGAGCAATGAGCACTTCTCTGGGGTGACTATCCCACCCTAAATGAGAAGGCTGAGAGGGAGGCTTACTAACCTTTCAGGAGTGCCATGTTCTCCACCGAGTATAGAGGGATCTTGTGTTACTAGTTTATCCTAGAAAGCAGAAAGTGAGAGGAACCACATGGTGGTTTATTCAAAACCAATGGCTAGTTCTGCCCATGACACTGCAGAAAATCCTGGCAGGAGGTGACCTGAACTGTCCACAACCCCCTTCACCTGCGTCACCGTGGTAGGTGTGACAGTGAACTTAACCACTGATGTTAACTGGGCTTTTTTGTTTGGGACTGGACTGAGTCCCAGAATCCTGGGAAGAAAAGGGCTGTTCTTGTCCAGCCTGGTCAAGATAAGATCCCAGGGAGACGTTTCACTTGTAGGCAGAGGGAACTTGAAGTGCACTTTGAAAAAGTGGTTTTCCGCTGCAAACTCCAGGTCTCCACTCAGCCAGTCATTGGATTTCCCAGCTGCTCTACTAAAAATAAATTGATGAAAATGAAAACTTTCTCTTGGCAGAGACTTTGACAAGTGTCTAATGTAGACCTGTGCTGATGCAGTCAATGAGTAATAATAACAGCACAGCCAGCTATGGGAGAGGTTTCTTTTTTTCCTCTTTTTCCTTAGGAAGGGGGAGGGCTACACTGTAGCACATTATTTACAGTACAACATGATTCAATTGCCAGAGGGGGAAAAAAAGTCAACCCATTGTTCAAGGACTATACATGGATTGAACATTAAGAAGTTAATTTCCCTGCCTGAAACACGTAACCCCTC